>NW_006263490.1:151589-178134 GCF_000469605.1 Apis dorsata
TGAGGAACGATCAACCTTTCGATTTTTTTAATTTTACGACGGTAATTAGGCTAGCGAAGGTCTATTACGTATTTGCAGTTGATCTATTTTGCATTCTCCTTCTCTGATCATTAATTATTAAATATCGACGAAAAGTAATTTTTTTACTGTTCTTCTTCCATCTTATAAAATTTAATTGAAAATTAAATTTAAATTTAATAAATGGAAAGTTTTAGTATAAATTATGATAATATGAATAGTAGCGAATCAAAAGATTGAATAAGATTAAATAAAAATTCTAAATAAATTCCATGTAACTCTCTGATATAGAGTAATGATATTTGATATCTGAAATGATAATCAAGTTAGTTAATTTTAAATTATTCATAGACATCTATCTAAAATGTATATATATATATATATACTATTTAAATTATTTGCTTAAGTATTGCAAAATATCATATAGTCTAACAATTAAATATGTTCAAAAAATTTATATACCTACAATATGATCGATGAAATTAATGTATTTAGAGACATGGTAAATATCGTATATTTGACATAGTAACATTTGATTTAAATCGGCCGACACTATGCTTTTCTCTTTTTGACACAAGTAGTTTAATCTTGTTTTCTGTTGGCCTAAATACTGATTCCACTAAATTCTTGAATGTCTAGCACGCACGTTAACATATTGGAACTTTCATTGTATTGAATATCGTATAAGGAACGATGTTCCTTGAGTAGATGATTCAATTGTTTTCGTTTCTTTGATTTATATATTTAATTGGAAAGAAATATCTTAATTAGATCCTAATTAAATATATTGCCAATTGAATTCGGATATCTGTATGTGAACTTCTATTATTTGAAAAGAATCAATGAACTAATTAAACTCTAATTACAAAAAATGAATTATTATACATTTTTGTTACAATTTTTTTCTGATTCATAAATTTTTAAGTATAATGTAATAAATAGAACTTTGATCTCAATATTAAAAGATATAATTAAACGTTAAAATTATTTTAAAGGAAATAAAAAAAAAGAAAATAAAATGAACGATACAATATAAACAATGGAAAAGAATTTTAATTATCGATTATTGATATCGATATATGATATCGTATTAATTAGATAGTTTTCGATATATCAATATTATCCTTAAGATATCGTTGATAGATAAAAATGATTAGAATTAGTTTTTGCTTTTTTTTATTAAGATATTTAAAAATATTTGTATTAAATAATAAAATAAATAGTTTTTATTAATAATATTTATTAAAAAATTATATTTTTTCAGTTACTTATATTCATATTAATGATATCGATCTAACGATTCGATATATTTTAAATATATCGAAAATGATGTATGAATAATGAAATATCGATAATTCATAAGTAATTGTTAGAAAGATTTCTAATAATAAATTTAAATAAAAAAAATAGAAATTTCGATATTCAATCGATCGATAATTCCATATATTCGAATCGATATTTTAACGATATTATTGATATATCGAATTATTGATGTTTCATTTTTGATGCTCCAAGATTTTTAATAAAACTTTCTATATTACGATCTGTTGCCTCTCTTTCTTTTTTATTATTACATTTTAAATTACGCACGTTTTCATAATTACACTATAATTGTACGTGAAATTTTTCATTCGATTCGTAACATTCGTTTCACTTACGTATTCGTGATTGTTCGTCTAAATGCGTGCGAAAGTCTATTAGAAGGCCTATAATCCTATATAAAAGCGGATGATGCTTTCTCTTAACGATTTCGACGAATATTATAAATTTAAACGATTTGACGAATATCATACTATAAATCTCAATGATATCGACTAATATTGTAAATTTGTATACATAACGTTACGAAGCATTAGAAAAATTCCTTGATCTATTTTTTTTATCTATTGAGATATTTTGTTACGTAAAATCTAGAAATTTAATTCTTCTTTATTCTTTTATTATTTTATTATTTGATTGACGTATTGTAAATTTATGTGATAAGTTAGTAATATATAATCATAATAATTATAAAAAAATGTTGTTTATAATTATATTATACATATAATATAATAAATAATATTAGAGTAATATTAATTGTAATAATTTTTATAAAATGTTCTAAGAAAATTTTCAATAACTAATAAGAGAATCATAATAATCAAATATAATTGATAGATAAATAATATTCAAATAATATTCAGTTCTTATTGAAATTAGTTCTTATTGAAGAGCGCTAATTAATTCAATTCTTTTTACATTCTTAGAATATCAAGTCGTCAAGAGAAATTCCAATGTCTTTATAATTTTTTGTAATTTTTTTCATATAATTTTAAAATATATATATACTATATAATATTTATTGTGGTTTTTGTCACATAATATTTGATAAATTATTTAAAAAATTTCTTTCATTAAAAAATCGAAACTAATTTCGATTAGGACAAATATTTTGAAATTCCGTTAGAAAATTCTTTATAGTTTTTTCATTCGCATTCTGAAATCTTCCGATTTCTTTTCGAAATCATTCTATATTCTACTACAAATATCTTTCGATTTATTCCACTTTCTCGTAGTTTTCGAATCTACGATTTATACAAACACAATGGTATACGTAAATACCTGTCACATCACAGCCAACAATGAACCATGGTAATTGTAATTCCTAAAGCCATCATGTCCAGTAGCGCGTCCACTGGCAGTGGCGTGTCGTTTTCCTTGCGAATGCCACGATCGTTTCTGTTTCTTTTTTCTCCTCTTTCTCGAGAACACTCGCGGTGAGTTCACTGGCGTCGCGGTAAACGTGTTTCCGTTCACAATTTTACAACGTTATTGCAAAAATCGAAAGTACGATTAACTTACAACGATTAACGAGAAATTTTTACCACGTGCGACTGCCGTCACGTAAAAAACGTTTGAAAATTTGTTTCAGGTTATACTTACAAGAAGTTTCTACCTGTTGCGCGAAAATTTAGGTTACCGTTTAAGTGAAAAAATAACACTGGTTGTATATTCGTTGAATTCTTTGCTAAGGTTCGATACGAATTGAACGGATATATTTAGAAACGTTCGAACGTTGCAAACGTCACCCGAGTCTCTCTGAAGGGAACGCTCACCTGAGCTGAAACTTGACAGCCAAGAATTCGCCTTTGCGCGGTGCGCTGATGCGTCTGCGCATTAATACCCATCTCTCCTAAAACATCGTCACGTGCTTCTGAGTCAGTCCACGCTACACGTTGGTCACTGCACTACCAGCATCGTGTGTTGAAAGGCAATGAAAATAAAAAAAAAAGTAAGAATGATTAGATGTGAATCCCCGCGAACGCATAAATATCTTTAGAAAAGTGAATAAAATGATTTGACTATTCTTACGAAATTTGTTTGGTGAGTATTTTTTCCTTAATATAATGATAAATTGATTTCTATGATGTAAAAAAACCTATTCTTGTTTCTTGAATTATTTCGTAGAACTCTTTCAATTTTCCTCTCTTTATTTAATTTCATTATATAATTAACGATTTATCATATATCAATATATTTTTTTCTATATAAATACTATTATTAATTTAAATCTATAAATAAAAAAAAAGAAATATATACAGATTTTGTTATTTACATGAAACTGAAAAAAACTATTCAATTGAGGTTATATTTTACAAAATTATCATTAAAATTTCAATGATAAAATACATATGGTAATATTTCTTAATACAAAAAATTGTATTTTATAAATTTTTTAGAATCTTATAATATGATGTTTTTTTTATATAAATGTTTATATAAATTTTTTATAAAAAATTTTACTATGTAAATTTTAGAAGAGATTATTAGTTTTATTGTTAAATTCATATCTTTTATGAAATAGCTTGAAATTGGTATCAATCATCCAATTTTTGCTTGTTAAGGATAATTTTCGAAACGATTTTCAAATTGTTGTTGCGATAAAAAAAAAAACAAATTAGAAATTGAATCAAAGGATGTCTCTTAATTAGCAGGGTAAAAACATAACGTTTAAATTTCTTAAACAAGATTCAGATTACTAAATACGTAGATCTGAAATCATACTCTTAAGTGTCATTAGTATGTAATGACTTTATATCACTCTTTATATTAAAATGCATGTAAGTTTCATATAAAAAAACTTAAAATTAAAATATAGAAAACTAAAAAAATTGAAAAAAATTGTTTATATTTTTAAATTAATTTTTTTATATTTTTTAATTATTATTTTTTTAAAATAGTAGATATATTATAGATACAAAATCAAAATTTATATTCTATACAATTCTTGACCTAAATAAATTCTTTTTATTTGAAGAATAATCTTGTTCCTGTCAGAACGAAGAATTCTCTTCAAGGTAATTAAAAACGAATACATATATACATTGCTTAACAATATTGATAAATTTGCATCTAATAAACATATATATGTATATATATTTACATTTTAAATTTACTATTTTTTAAATTAAAGATAAATATTTTTAATTAATTTATTAAAAAATTGATTCAACGAATTCGAAAATATATATATATATATTTGAAAAAATAATTTTAATAAAAACTATGAAAAATTTATTTTTTATTGCTAATCTGTAAATTATTATTTAATTCAGATCGATTGCGTTATTTATTATTATGTAAATATAAATTGTCCAGAATAATTTATCAAAATGATGTAATGAATAATTTGGATGTTACTCACATGATTACACTCATTCCTTTAATGTTGAGCAATGTTTTTTCATGTGTTAGACATAATAACATATATTATATAATTTTTCATTAACATATATTTTTCTATTTAATAAGTAATAAATAAGCATAAAAAAAAATTCTACGAATGAATAAAATTCGAAAAATTTGAATTTTAAATTAAGAATTTGTAAATTATTCTAAATTAGCATAACATAGCATAAAGCATGGCTTACAAAAATTATTATAACATAGTTATTAAAATTCTTGGTTAATGAAAGCATTTTTTTAAATAAAAATTCTTTTATCATGATAATATTAATTACTATTTATCAGTTATACATATACGTTACATAATTCGGTCGGTAGTCGCGTGGGATCATTAAGGATAAACTCAGATGCCTTCTTTATGAATCCAAGATCTTTTCTACATGTCTGCTTGCTATCTTGCATTTTATTTCCGTTCTTTCTTACATCACTACCAATCATACTAGTGCATATTTGCTGCAAATGGAATTCATGTGAATTCATACTTATTGTTAGCGTAATCAAGCCAGAAAATAATATCGTTTGAATCACGTTACAAATCGTATCGGACAGAATAAAAAAAGTCATTTACAATTATCAACTGCATTTGATTCTATTCTATGGGAGTTAACATCCGGCTTCATTGTATCTGTCACGTTTTTCTGCAAGGAAAAACTTTGTTTCGTCGGAACGCATTGTTACGGTTGGACCTTCGATCTAAAATAGAATTTACAGTAAAAAAGAAGAAAAAAGAAAATGTTGCGATACCGGTAATTTTCTTTTGCATCATCAATTCTCTTCGAATGGAAATATCAGATTCGATTCATATATATTGGAATTACCCTAAAGTTTGAGGCAATCGGTGAACAACGTTACGTTTTGAAATCCCAGAAATAGTTTCTTCAATGAAACAATAGAAAAGTTCGCAGAACGGTTTGCCTGTATATCATTCTTCTATTGTCATACCTTCAATTATTTATATACAATTATCATCTTCGATAATTGCATGACCTGAAATGTTGGTAAATTTCGAGTTATATAATCCATTTCTATACTATTGTCCATTAGTTTCAAGTCACCATAAATTTCGTTTTATCGAATATTCTTTATGTTAAATCTATTGATAATGATCTTTAAAATCAATAATTTTCTAGAAAGTTAAGAATAGAGAAATATATTAAACGTCTTTAATGTTTATGTTTATGTTATTTTTTTAATAAAGATTTAATTAATTTAATAAAAGAAATTTTTTAATCAACTTACATAAGTCATGTCATTATTGATTATTTATAGATTTGCTTCTGGTAAATTACATAATATATCATCATTAATTTAATTTAAAAGTACTAGACAATAAATGACTTAAAAAAATAATTTTTGTTATTCTAAACTATATAAATCTTGCAAATTTCTATAATATTAAATAAAATAATATTTAATATTAATAATAAAAATTTCTTGGTAATAATATATATTTCAAGTTAAATATTAAATTGTACCAGTTTAGAGAAATTTATATCAATAATTACCTTTCATTCATGAATCTTTACAAAAGAAGTCTAATTGTGGATAAAAGTAATTTCAAAAATACAAATGTACTAAATAATTTAATTAGTCATGAATACTTGTAATGGAACTTGCTCATGTTGCACAGATTTCATAATTATCAGTTCCTGCAATTAATTTACCACTACAAAGAATGTCAAAATTACAGTGTCAGCATACATTTTCTTTGAATTACGATAACTTTTATCATTTTTCATTTATTTATTTATATGTTCTTATATATATGTTATTTATATATTCACTGAAATTATTATATTTCTTGTGTGTTCTATTTTATTTATCATTTTAAAGTTCAATATATTAAATATATGTTAATTTTTGAAAATAGTAACATTTAACATTTTTTATAAGATCATATATAATGTTATTCAAAGTTGGTTAGAAAGCACTCTGTTAAAATATGAAGTTCATGGATATGAAGTACACTTGAATTGGCTCAAGTAGTATCACGTGATTTTTAGAATTTCCAATTTCTCGGCCGATATAATAGTAAATATGTGTGCTTATACATAGTTCTTTGTTATCTATGATCGAACATGTATTGTCTGTGGCTGACAGTTATTTGCATTCTTTATAAATTCTTTTAAAACACGTAAATGTTTAAATCCGTTATCTCAGAATTCTTTTTCATGTGCTTGGCTAGTTATTTCTTTTCCTTTTTATCTTTTTCAAATTATTGATTAAGTATGAAACAAATATTTTAATAATTCATTTAAATAACAAATATATTATTGAATTAATTTAGTCACAGCAGTGTTGTATCAATATTATTGTTAATATTATAATTACTATATTTTTTACGAAAGATATTTAAATTTATATATATATTATATATTATATATTATATATATAATAATTTAATATGTATAAAAGTAAATATAGGATAGATTTATAGAATAGATAGATCTTATTGAAAATGATATACTCGAAAGAAAGATAATTTTTTAAAAAATTAAGATTTCGAAAAGAAACAAACACTAAATATTTATTTTGATTCTCAAAAATCGAACTATGTATTCTATATTATCGATTTATTTTTTTTTTTTTCATAAGAAATTATTCATCCAGTCTTTTGTGTATTCTTCATCTAGTTTCTTTTCTTATTCTTACTAAAACACTTTGTACAGTTCTTTCTAACTGAAACTTAAAAATGTTAAATTGTGCTGAATCGTGTTTATTAGATAATGGACAGATTATATTGACAGATTTATAATATTAAAATATTATATATACATTTCTTTTTAATATTCTCGTTTATTGATAAATAAATACTAATGATTATATCTTTCGAATTGGAGAATATTTATATCATTTTAAAAATAAGATTAAGAATATAACATGTAAATTATATAAATTATATGTATTTATTTCATTTTAGGAATGATTTACAAGAAATAAAGTTAATAAAGCAGCCGTTTTCATCGGACGAGGTGGCCGAGTGGTTAAGGCGTTGGACTGCTAATCCAATGTGCTCTGCACGCGTGGGTTCGAATCCCATCCTCGTCGATTTCGCTTTTTGTTACTTTGCAAAAATTTCTAATTCATAAACTATATGTTAGTAGAGAAAGTTGATAAAAAAAATTGATGGCTCTTTAATATTGAAGACATAAGAGTCATTGAACTTAAAAACTTTATTCCTTAAGAAAAACAAACAAGCAATGGTTTTAGTACGTACAAATTGAAACCAATGGTATTTTAAAATTATATTATTTGAATTATTCACTGTTATTAAGAAATACATACAATGTACAAAAATATTTTTCATTATTTCTTTTAATTATTTATGTGTTACAATGAATGTTGAATTTGTTATTATTATATTATTATATAGTATATATATATATATTAGATTTAATAATATAATGTACTGTATTCATTAATAACTAAATTAAAATGAATGTGAAATAATTGTTGAAATAATTATTTGTATAAATTTTTTTTTTAGGATGCAAAATATGTTAAAAATTTTAATATTGAAGAAATGATAATATGAAATTTATTTATTTTTTAAGTATTATTCCTTTGAAAAGAGTTATGATCGTTGATGATTTCTTGATGTTGCACAATCAATTATGTAAGTCGTAAATACAGAATGCACACGTTCGATCATGAAATTTTTTGTGTACTCGTTCTAATATACTTTAATATAATATTGATTCGAACAGATCAATCATCAAAAATCAATCAGATGTGATATTAAAAAAATTAAAAGAAATATAACAGAATAGACAAAAGTAGATCAGTAAATTTATTAACAAGTAATTAATAAATTGACTAACAAATAATTAATATGATTCCCTTAAGTAAAATCATTAGATATTTAGTTGAGTGCAATATTATGAGAAACAATGGAATTCAGTATATTTTTCTCAACATAATAATGTATTCCTGTATTAGTATAATTAATGTACTACGTATATAAAATAGTTAATTTTATATTACGGGAACAACAATTTATTTGTTTAATGAACCATAATAGCGATATTTCAGAGAAACATATTAGGTAATAAAATTATCTTTGTGCGTTATTTTCCATTGCTAAACAACAATATAAATATATAGAATAAAAGCTATTATAAAATTTAATGTTTTAAATTTATTAGTTTTGTATTTATTTAAATAGTTTATGTTTTGTTTTTGTTATATTTTCTTTAAGTAAATTTTCATTTTTATAAATATTTATGCATATATAAAATATTTTAAGTTATAATTATAAAATATTTATAAGTTATAATTATATTATCTTATATATAATATATTAATATTATACATAATTACATACATACATTAATATATATTTAAATTTTGAGTGAAAAACTCATAATTACAATTTTTCAGAAATCAAACATTTGTGACATAAAATAAAGATAGATATATATACATATATGAATAACTGAATGATTTATAACAAATAAATTAATAGGAATTAATAGGAATTAATCAACTTTATAATTATATATATATAATTGTAAATATAATAATTTACAATTTATAAACATGATTGTTGTAGATAAGATTTTGTATAAAATTTTTTGTATAAAAAATCAGTTTTATTGTTCCTTTTATTTGATATTATAGATTATAATAATTTTATTATAATAGTAAAAAGTATTGTACAAGTCAATTATTTTAATAAGTAAGGACAAACTAACAAGGACATGTCTTAGTTAGCATGCTTGTTGAACAATTTTTCAAGACAATTATTTTGCAAATTGTTACGAGCAAAGATATCGCTTTGATCAAGGCTATCAAATCGATAAAACAGTAGGAAATGTAATCACCTGTAGTCCCTTGTCAAGATTAGATTTATTTAAGCACACGTGCGTTAAAATAGTTGTTGCAGATAATATGCTTTTAAATAATTATTAATTGTCCTTAATTCGTATTTGTTTCTATTTTTGATCTATATAATGAAAATTATTTTTTTATTTTTAGAAAAATAATTTAGTCTGTTTGTATTATTTCGAAAAAATGAAAATTTAAAATTATTATTTTTTTCAATAAAAAAGAATAAATCAATAAACTGAAATTTTTAAACTTAAAATTAAATTATTAAACTTTACAATAAAAAGAATAAAAGAACAAATAAACAAATATAATTTGAAAAATTTTTTCATTATTATATCATTTAATAATAAAAATTATAATTTTAAATTTTATAATTTTTATATCAAAATATGTTATTTTAGAGCAAATAAAGCAATTTTATTAGATATAATAAAATATTCATTATAAACACATTTTCAAATGATAATACTATATCAGAAATGGTGCTTAATCATAATGTTCTGTTTTATCGACCTTACTTCTAAGATTAGTCATAACGTTATGTGATGTGAACACTTTTGTGTTCATCGTATGAAGGTAGTTGTTTTAATATAGATAATGCAAAAATGTCGTATAACAGAGGAAGCATCGGAGAGCAAACACCGTTGTTGAGTAAGTTTGACTTCCTAAGTAATAATTTGTCGACAACTAAATTTGCATCGTCATAAGTGTATTTATTCGGTATTTCATTATATTTGTGATATTGTGTACAATGGATAATCATGTAAAATTTATGAATCATTGTTTTTATACAATTTTTCAATTCATTTCTGTAAAGAATTTTATAATAATATATAAATTTTTTAATATTTTATATCTAAATATTTTTTTATAGTTTTTATGTAATAATTAAAAATCATAAACAAATGATTAAAATGAAACCGTGGATGAACGGTTAAAATGCATATCTAGAAATTAGATATTCTTTGGTTATGTGAGTTCGAATCTACTTGTGATGATAATATAAATATATATGAATACGATTATTAATTTTTTCTTTTTTCTCTTTTAATATTAAATATTTCTTCAATTTTAATATATTATTTATTTTAAATTATATTATATTATATTATATGAGATAATAGAATGAAATAATATATGATAAAAAATAAATTTATTTATTCTTTTAATCGAATTATAAATTTTATGATATATTATTAATTTTTCAGAAATTTTTAAAAAGTATATAAAATATTATCTGTGGAATTTATAGCAAATTTGTAAGTATATTTGATAACATAAAATAATCAATATAAAGATAAAAAATTATAAAGACATTATCTTATTTTTATCTGTCATATTTTATTTGAAGAATTGTAATTGAGATTATTATTGAAAATATTTTTTTAAAGTTTATTTACTTCTATTTGAATATAATTTATTTTATTAATTTCAGCTATTGAAGTTCATAACTTTTAATTTGATATTCAGTGCAGTGTATAATTAATTATAATAAGAATAAGAATATTTTTTTTAATAAGAATAATAAATATTTTTTTCAAATATTATATTGATATTTCTTATTATCATGAAAAATAGAATACATCATTATTTATAAGACATTCAATGTTTATAATTATAAGATTATAAAAAAAATTGTAAATAAAAAATTCAAGTCTTAATGAAATGTTAATGTAATTTAAAAAATTTGATTTTTTAATGAAAAAAATATTGTTTAAGAATATTATTGTTATTTTAATTGTTTATATTATTACGATTTTATATACCTATACATATTATTTTAGATTTAGGTTATTATTTTAAGTTATAAGATTTTATTTTTTTATTTAAATATTTTTTTGAATGAATGCACATCCTAGTTTCTTCTTCTTTTTTTTATAAATGTATTGAAATATACGATTAAAATTATTAAAAGTGTTATTTTTTAAATAGATGAATAGCAATATTATAGTAAAATATTTATAATAACTAGAATTAAACGATAGTTATTATTTTTGAAAAATTACAATAGGTGTTCATTTACTGTATTTCATATTTACAATATCAATTTGTTGAAAAAATATTTTCAAATTTAAGAATAATAGTGTATACAATGAACAAAGATATTATTTAAAAATGATATTTGGAATATGACTTTGGAATATGACATGGTATATGAAATATCATATGTTTCTTATTACATAGCATCATGACTTATATTTTATTGCTGAGTATTTATGGGAAATATGAAGACTATTATCAGTTTAATGTTAATTTAACATGTTTTACAATTTACAATATACTTTATTGATTTTTTTATATATTGATTGATTTTCTAATAATAATTGATATTTTTTTTTGTTTTTATTATTTTATGGATATATAAATTTTATTACTATATAAATAATCAATGTGTTGTTTATATCATTTGTTCAAAAATCATATATCAAAGAAATATTCCAAATGTTATTATGATATATACATAGTATGTGTCAAATCATATTTGTTATGATAGTGTGTTTATGTATTATATTTCGTTCTTCATTGAATAGTATACTAATATTTCATTGATGTATTGGCTCTTCATTGAAATTTTTATTATAAGTATGTTTTTGTTAATTTTTTTTTTACTTAATGTATATATCGAACTATTGTCATTATTTGTCACGTAAATAAATCATGTTATTAAAAAAAATTAATCATATTTTTATTGAAAATCATTTTCCAATTTTATAAAATTATTGTATTATTATTAAAATATATTTTTTATTATTTATATTTATTATTATTATTTATATATATTATTTACTTTGAGGTTAAAATTTAGATAAAAATTATAATATTTATTCTTTAATTGACTTGATTTAACTGTAAAGAAATTGTAGGTTAGGTTTTTATATAGTATGTGTATTACATATTATTACATGTTATATATATTACAAATACAATACAAAATTTAAATATTATAATATATAAGAATCATAAAAAATTAATCAAAATTCAACATTCTTCTGTTTTTATTTATCTTTTAAAGATTTCCCTTGCAAAATCATTGCGAGTATTATTATTAAATCATAGTCTTGAATGTTATTGAAAGGCGGATTAGGATTTTTTTCTTACGAAACTGTAATTTTACTGTCGTTATTAATCATGTGACTTGTTATCAAGAGGAATTATTAAACTCGTCCGATAAAATGTTTCATCCAAATTGAAATATCTCGGTGAATAAAGAAAGTCCCTCTATGCAGTGTCAATATATTGTCAGTTCGAATCTGTCTTATCTACAGAGTCTGGTAATCACATGTTATCTATATATTCATCTTATATCAAAAATTTATTTATACCGTACCTTGGTTACTTACCTGATTTTAATTGTGATCATATTTCATTAAGTATACTAGTGTAAAAATCGTGAATGTGAACAGTATAATAGAATACATCAATTGTAAATCTTCTTTTTTTTTGCACAATATATTGCATTTCGTGATTTAAATCAATTGTTTTATTGATCAAGAAAAGATTGTGTATTTAAATTATGGTACTATGTAGGTAGACATAAAATCAGTACGAAAAAAAAAATATACAGATATAAATATACACATATACATATATGTAATATATAATAGCATTAAATATATATAAAATATTTTTAGGTTATTGAAAAAATCTATCGTTTATTTTACAAAATTTTTCCTAATTAATTTTCTAATACATAAAATCGCACAATTTAGTATCTATCTTTTCTAAAAATATTTCTAAACTGAAGAATTAAATTGTTTATTAATATTTTAAGATTTATTATAGTATTAACTTTATATAACATGTATATATGATGTGTATATTTAAATATATTTATAATTTTTTTAGTTATATCAATCTTTCCGATTTTTGCTCCAAGTTTTCATAATAAAACAAAATTTCAAATATGCATATTATTTATTTTCAGAAATATTATTCAGAATTTATATGCGATTTGAAAAATGAAAGGCGGGAATTTCGTACAAACATAAAAGTTGAAAATATTGCTTGTAATATTTCATCTGGTCCAATTTGATGTACAATATAAATATAATTTATGTTATCTCGAACAAATATTGAATCTTTGAGAAAAGTTGACAAGAATTTCATATTTTAGTTATAAAAAATACTATGACCTAAATTAATAATGTCAAAATGAAAAATAGGATTCAATTCTTATTAACAAGAAAAAAATATATTAAATTTAATTTGTCATTTAAAATATCTATATATGAAAAATTGTCTTTTTATTTATCTGAATTTTATAAATTTATTTATTTTTAAAACTATTGCAAATCAAGTAGTAGATCATATATATTCTTTTAAATTTTCTTCAAAATTTTTTAAATTTAATGATTTTTTAAAAATAAAAAATTCATTTCGGATTTTTTTATTAAAATTTTCAAATAATTGTAAAAATATATTCAATAATTTTTGAGATATTTAATATAAAACAAATATATTGCATTTTCTATTTTATATGATAATATTGTAACTTAGTAGCAACGTTTTATTATGAAAGTAATTTTGTATAAATATGCTGACGTCATGAAAATACTAACAATATAAAAGTTATAGTCAATGTAACGAATATGTTGTAATACATCCTTATTGAGGACTTAATTTCCGTTCTTTGCATTTTTCATCCGGCATTTATTGTGTAAGAATCAAAGTATCGTTTTATTCCTCTTAGAAATAGGATTGTCGATGAAACGTATTTCTTTAGCGTAAAATATATATCCGTGAATATCGATTCGATTTGACGTTTTTGTAATGAAAATTCATTATTATTTTTCAAGTGCAGTTTCATTGTGAGATAATTAGTGAAAAATGTCGGAAATGATATATATACCAGTTTCTACAAGTAAGAATTTTTTAAGAAAAATAAAGAAATATAAAATTACAATTCATATTTGTATATTTATAACTATAGTTTAAAAAAACTTTTTAAATTCTTAATTTTAGATTTTTTCAATTAAAAATTTATATTAAAATTTGATTATCTGATATTGATTTATTTGTATATAAAATTATTTATACTGACAATATATATAATAAAATCATAGTTTCATTAATCTCAACATATTTTCAGCGATTTAACTATATATTATCAAAGTAATCTATGTAATCTATTATTTTCACGAATAAATTAATGTTTATCTGCTATATTATCGATTTATCAAACTAATGTGTATCCATTATCTCTTAACAGAATACAGTGTTTGTCAATATGTAATTATTTATTCCATAATTGGTAAATTATTGGAAGAATTCCTGTAAAATATGATATACGTATGTAAACTTAATCATTTATTGATTGAAAAATGTGTTCGTTCGAAAAATATGAATTTTCATTAATAATTTTGAAATGATATTCCAAATGAGATAATAAACATTTTCATTTAAAAATAATTACATAATTAATCAATTAATTAAAAATTTTGTTAATATACTATTTAATTGATTCTTTAATTACTTATTTAGATACATGTCTCATTTATAAAACGATTAATTTTATATTTTCTCATTTCTTATTTAAAAGTTAAAGTTAAAAATTAATTCTATCATAAATTTTACGTTCGAGATTAATAAACAAGAACTTTTCATTTTCAATTATTTAAATATTTTTTAAATCGTTAATTGAAAGAATAATTCATTTTCTTCATATAAATAATAACTTGCAAAATTTCAGGGAGAAACGTGACTTCTGGATTCAATTTAAAGCAGCTTCTTCTACGAAGGATACCAATCTTGGCATGGATACCTCAATATAGTTCGTCCAAACTTCTACAAGACATCTTGGCAGGATTGACTGTTGGTTTGACTGCTATACCACAGGGTATAGCTTATGCAATTGTAGCCGGACTTCCAGCTCAGGTGTGTACATTTGTCAGATAAAGTTTTTTCTTTTAGAATTTAAATAAAATTTCAGAGAAAGAAAAATTGAAATGGAATTAGATCTTTAAAATGTAATTAATCTCTTCTTCTTACTTATTTTTACACATAAAAATATGTATTCAGTTTTTCATTAGAATTATATTGGTATATTTTCATGTCATTTCATTGCATGGCTAATATTTTTGATATTTTGGAATTTTTAAGCCGCTATAAGTAATAATTATATTTGCTCAAAGCTAATAAGAAGCATTTGCTCACAATCTTTTAAGAAGATTTAGACATTCCATATTAAGATAATTACTAATTATTGCTGAAGAATCTTGAAATATTATATTCATTATATATATCTTTTAAAATCTCTTTCTTCATAAATTTTATAAACAACAAATTTCTTCCCTTTCTTTTTCCTTTTTCTTCAATCAAATTTTAAAGTCATATTATTTTTTTGTTTTGTAAAAATTTCAATCTATTTTGTTGAATATAGTAAAAATAATTATCTTGATCAATAAATACATCTTATAATTATATAATATTATATAAATACCTATAAATTGATGATTTTATTAAACAAATTTATCAATTTTTTAAATTTCTTATTATTAAAATAAATACATTTATTATTTAATAATAATCATACACATCTAAAAATTTATCTCTCAAAAGTGATCACAATAGTAGGAAATAATTAATAAAAATAAGTAGTTGTGAATAGACATTAGTGGGAAAGATGATTCTCGTTAGATGAACTTTTGAAAACTTCAGTACGGCCTGTACAGCAGTTTCATGGGATGCTTCGTCTACTTGGTGTTCGGTAGCTGCAAAGATATCACCGTGGGACCTACAGCAATAATGGCTTTACTATCGCAACAGCATGTTATAAGACTCGGAGAAGATATTGCGGTAAGTGCATCTTTTTCATAAGATTAAACTATCTTTATTTTCTAATTTAATAAATTTCTGAAAATTTCTTTAAAAAAAATAAACGAAGCCTATTCGTGGAATCTTCAAAAACTAAAATTAAAATTAATCACTTTTTTTATTACCAAAATTTTGAAAATTAATATTAGATGATAATTTTATAGAATAATAAAAGTAGTACATTAATTTTTGAAAGAAATTCCGTGTAGAAAAAAATAAAATTTTGAAATAAAAATAAACTCAATAATTTTGAATTTTAATTAAAAATGAATGAATCTTTTTGCTTCTCAGGTACTTCTGTGCTTCCTGGCTGGCTGTGTGATATTACTTATGGGACTGCTCCACTTGGGATTTCTTGTAGAGTTTGTTAGTATGCCAGTGATATCTGGATTCACTAATGCCGCTGCCATAATAATTGGAACATCTCAGTTGGGCACATTGCTCGGCTTAAGTGGCAGAAGCGATTCGTTCATCGATGCAATTGCTAAAGTTGTCAATCATTTCGATAAAATTACCTTTTGGGATCCCTTGTTAGGAATCTGTTCCATGATCCTACTCGTCTGCCTCAAAGTAAGATTTCTTTTGATACTAAAATTAATTTCATGATTTTTTTAGTCATACAATTATACATTTTCATATTTGTTTTGTAAAGATTTTAATTTCTTTTTCCTCTTTTCTCATCAATAATATATATTGGCTAATATAATTAATTGGATTTGAATTTTATTTTCTTAAATATGAAAAATAGAAACTACCTGGAAAGAAGACAGGCACAGTTACTGAAAAATTCATGTGGGTCACATCGCTGGCCAGGAACGCTGTGGTCGTCATCTTTGGAATAATATTAAATTATTCCTTATTCTCTTATGGCATTAAAATCTTTAAAAGTACTGGGAACATAACAGAAGGTCTACCGTCCTTTGCACCACCACCATTTTCCCTTGTAAAGGGAAACCATACGTATCATTTCGAGGAATTAATCGGTGAACTCGGAAGCACCGTCATTTCAGTCCCGTTAATTGCAATTTTGGAAAGCATTGCTATTGCCAAAGCCTTTGGTACGTTGTTCAAATAATTTAATTCTCGTCGAAGATATGTTTTAAATACAATTTTTTGAAATCAAAATTAACAAGCAACAAAACAAAAATTAAAATTCAAATGAAACGCAAGTTAAAGTAAAGTAAAAATAAAGAAAAATCATACTTTCAAAGCTATTACATCAAATAATATTTCAACTTGTGAAGAAAGTTTGATAACAAGTATTTGTCAAACAAAGTTAATTATAATACCCTCTTTGTAATACAACAGAGAATACATTGAATTCCTCTGATAATTCCATTTAAATGAAAAATCCTTTCTTTTATTTCATCATTTAATTTTTACATTCAATTCATTGATTTTTCAAATTGCTAAGAACAACTTGTACTTACTTTTTATATATTATATTACACCATCATTGAAAAAAAAAAATTTTAATTATCTCTCATGTTGATTATTTGCCCAGCCAAAGGGAAAACCGTTGACGCTAATCAAGAGATGCTAGCTTTAGGACTTTGTAACATTTTTGGGAGCTTTTCTCGATCAATGCCAACCACAGGAAGCTTCACAAGGACCGCTGTAAACAACGCCTCGGGCGTAAAAACACCAATGGGCGGTGTAATTACCGGATGCCTGGTGCTTCTAGCGTGTGGCCTCCTGACTTCGACTTTCGAATTCATCCCTAAAGCAACGCTCGCTGCGGTGATCATAGTTGCCATGTACTATATGCTGGAGCCTCATATTTTCGTCGTGCTCTGGAGGACGAAAAGTAACTTGTATACATTTATCCTATTGCACGTAATTCTATGGTAAACATGTTTCATCCTCTGAAATGATATTAACCTCGTTTAACGACTCGTCTCAGCCAATGAATTCCTCCCATCCATCCGTATATTGTAAGATCTCGATAATTTTGCCTCCATTCGTAGAGATCGACTTGATACCTTTGACGGTGACTTTGTCGAGCTGCTTGGCAATTGGTCCAGAATACGGTATGATTGCCGGGATCCTGGTAAATCTAATTCTCCTGCTCTATTTCGCGGCCAGGCCTGGATTATTGATCGAGGAACGTGTTGTCGATGGTGTGACGATCCTGTTTGTATCGCCGAAACAATCGTTGAGCTATCCAGCCGCCGAATACCTTCGTGAAAGCGTCATGTCGTGGTGAGTAGAGATCGGCCATTATTTCCTTTATTTTGCTTTTCTCTCATAATTGGATCATAAATCGAATCTTGGATAATCTGGTGTTAAACTGACGTTATTGTTACTTACTTACTAGGTGTGACACCAGGGCAGGAACGATTCCCGTGGTAGTGGAAGGTCGTCACGTGCTCAGAATCGATGCAACCGTGGCCAAGAACCTCTCTTTGCTTCTCGCCGACTTGGAGGCAAGGGATCAGAGGCTGGTCTTTTGGAATTGGTGCGAGGAAGTGAAGAGAACGTTGATAAGCTACGACGCTTCCCTCCACACGTCCTTCAAAAGTTCCGGAAGCATAGGGCAAATATTTTCACCTAGAAACGCGCCACGCGAGTAAAAATTACGAATTTAATGATGCTCGGAGAGAGGAGCAATAATCTGACCAATAATTGACGCGTTGAGTTATGTGCCACCTCCTCCACCGATTCTCGTTTAACGAGGAGTCTCGTCGAGCGTGTATTTTATTTGACGATGGGCCACGTTCCAATTTAAGATTAGATCCTTCCTCCATGGAACTTTGGTCGATAATTGCTTCGATGCTCGACGATCTATTGAAATTAAGGGATTCTTGGTAGGCAGGGCAAATTGGAGATAAATGCTATTTCCAATTACATCACTGATGTATGTATGTATTTTATAGTTGAAGAAAGATTCTTCTGTGTAAAAGGAGGAAATGATTTTAATAAGGTGAAGAGTAATTTTTATATTCTGTAGAAAGAGAATTTGTAAAATTGAATTTATTATGTCTATAGTTATTCTATGATGTATTGTTGTACGTAATTTTAATTTAATTTTCTTAAATTTACTTCAATTTTCTTATTTATATTCCATATATGAAATTATCTTTTTTCTATTTAATGAAATTTTTTATTTTATTATTTTATGAAGGTAATTTTCATTTCAAATTATCATTATAGTTATTAATGATATTTCAAATGGTAATTCAAGATATAGTATTTCAATATATTCTATATTTTTATTTTTATAATTTATCCTTTTTACTATTTTAAGTGGTTATCGAGAAAAACATAAATTATAATTATATTTTTTTAAAATATTTGATTAGTATTTTGTGCTCAGGTAACGATAGATTTATATATTAAGATTAAAAGTTATTAAAAGATATTGATTATTATAATAATCTTTCTATTCGAAACTTTATTCGAATGTTTCCATGAATATCCCACTATTAGAAAGTTTCATAAGAGCAATTTTCGTGATTATGTGATTCTGATCGAAAATTGTAAGCATTTATATAGTATTATATAGTTTTACCATTATATATGCTCATGAAAAAATAGTTTTCAAAAAATACAATTAAATAATAATATATAATTTTATTTATTTGTTTTAATTCATTTCTATTTAATTAATTTTCTCTCAATTATTGATAATTAATATCTTATTATGTGATATTGTTTATAAATCTGTTTTTAATAAAATAGTGAGATCTGAAATATTTAATTATCATATTTGCATAATCGTTTTTGGTATTTTTAAATTGGTTTCACGTTTGTTATATCATAATAGAAATTTTATGTTATAAATTTTATCTTAAATTCTATAATAGGAGTAATTTTATTTTCAGTTTAATATAATTGATATAAAATGCTATTGTACCTGCAATAAAAATAGAAATGTAATGATATGAAAGTAATAATAATATAATATAAATAAGATAAAATAGTAACAATAATAAGTTATTATTTGAAAAAAATTTGTATCGAATTTTAAACTATATAAAAAATCAAATGGAATCTTATCGATTTTATATATGTTATAAAATTTTGTAAAATATCGTTTTTATATATATTAATATTTAAAAAAATTTTAAATATAAATGTTTCAGAATAAATAATAGAATTTAATTTTATGTATAAAAATTATATTACATTGATTAATTTAAGCGTGTCTTATATAATAATTTTAGAATTATGTAATCTAATAACTGACTAATCAATTACTGTTATAATCAAATTTACAACTATGCCTTTTTAATTAATTTCGCAAATTTTATCAGTAAATAAGTTTGGCACGAAAATATATTATTTTTTTGTTAATTATATAATAAAAATATCTGATAGATTATCTAAACTATGCTATAGCTAAATTTATTATTGAACAATATACTATGTGCATTTCATAAAATTGATAACAACTTATTTCATTATATAATTAAAATAATAAGATTAAAGATAAATGTTTTTTATTTAAAAAAAACGATTATTTCTATTCTTATCTTAACTTATTATCATACATCATATTATTATTTAATTAAATAGATTATACACGTAGAATGGTACTATACATTAACCAATTATAAATATCTTTCTTCTATTATTTTAATAAATAGATTTCTTTTTTCTTACCTCGAAATAAATTATTATAATTTATTTGCACAATTCAACAATATTAAAACATAAAAGTTAAAAATATAGCTCGGAGAATGCTTCTGCGCCCTTTTTCTTATAGCACTATCACGCATGCGTAAGAAATATCTCATGTTCACGATTGCGCGCGCATCAATAATCGACCAATAAGAAAGCTGGATAGTAGAGGGTGCTTCGATCGATGCTCTCGTCCTAGGAGTGTGCGCCAGTGGGCGACCGTTTACAACGCGATAAGCGTCGCGGCGCCCTCAACGACAGGCAAGTTGAGGACGTCGTCTTAGTGCGTCCGCTTTTCATTCGGTTGTGCTTCCTCGTGCGGGTTCGTTGTGTCAATCTACGAAAAACGAGATCCTCGATCCCGATAAATCGTCGATCGCTGGTGTTGTTACATTTCGTGTTTACGACGAACGGCTGTTAAAACGATCGCGATGAAACCATGAATCAGACGGTTGTGATCAACGACAACAGTCAAGAAGATGCCGGTACATTACTTGAACATTGGAAATGCGGGCCAGCTGGACAGTATTGCTGTGTAATCGTGAGTAATTTTGAATTTTATTCGTCAAAGTTATTTTGGAATGTGACCATAGATTCATATTTCGAATCGTGTCCAGCAATTTCTTATAAAGGTCAGTGTACTTAATAGTTGTTCAATTTCTGTCACGATTAACCGACATATGGGGCGAGAGATTGTCTCGTGGATTCGTACATGTGTGTCACGATTCGGGCGACCGTAGTTGATATAACCTTCAAGCTAAACTAAGTTTTTATTATTTACGTTATTGAATTTCAAAGGAATTTTCCTTGTTATTGTTTCATATATATTGATTTATGATTCTCTATAATATTTTAGAATTAGAAAATTAGATTTTAAGAAATTTAATTAGGTTATACATGTATAAATATCGATTAGAATTTGTTTCAAAAATAATGTTTCCGATCATGTAATCGAAAGACGATAATCGAAAAATCCCGCGAATTATTTATTTAAAAATCAAAATAATTCAGTGATATATTTGCATAGATATTATTATTTTTTAAATTTGTTATAAATTTGATACAATTTGAAATATATCATTTACATATAATATAAATTTTTTTTAATTAAAAATTAGATCAACTTTCTTTATTAATTACATTCGAAACAAGATAGAAATTTATTTAACATATAATAATTTAATATTGAACGGATGAACATTTATTATTTTGTAAAAAACAATGAACAATAATGCGTTATAATGAAAATACAATTCATTTCTAGATAATTTTTGGAAATTAAATGTCAGAGAAGAGGTTGATGCTTCGAATTTATAATACGATGTATTAAACAAAGTGAAATTTATTATTTAATGATATTAAAGTATAAATAAATATTAAATTTATCGATTTTTTATTTTTTCAAAAAATCTATTCAAAAGAAAATAATGTTATGTTAAAACTATATAATATATATATAGAAAAATTTACTATTGTAAAAATTTCCAAGAATTTAAAAAATTTAACATAACGAGAAAATTAAATTTTCTTATTTCGTCGAAAAATAGATCTCATTTGATTCTATAATAGAATTATTTATAATAAATTTCACATATACATCTCGTATGTAAAGTCATCAGTAAATATTCTAATAGTAATACAAAATATATATTTTGTTTAAATTTTAAATCTAAATTGTTACACAAAGAATTTCACGCGCAATAGGCTTCCTATCATACCGATTCACAGGTTTCCTACATACACGTATAGTTTCACTGAACATGTTACCAACCTTAAGTAGGAATATTTCGATTTCGATTCACGGTGCCGCGTTACACGCATTTCCCGGTACAAACTTTGTTAGCAAATCCCAATTGATTACCGAGTGCTCTCCTAGTGAACTTGCTTTTATGCTTATTGCCGGCTACGCAAACACATGCTCGAGTGTGAGTGCTGGTAGGACCGGTACACGAGATCGGGTTATATTATTCATGAATGTGTATCACTGTTTCAAACGAAACAGCGACTGGCACACGTGAAATTCACGATGCAGCATGTGAACGGGACGATTCGGCCAGTGGAAACAAGTTGAACGTATGGGGTAAAATTTGGCTGCGCATGTATATATATGGTACATTGGTTTTTTTCGAGGGAATTGAATTTCAATTTCATGAAGTATACACATACCCCGGCTGAGGTTCGATTAATATTTGATTCCATTCCGTTGCATATAAGTTATCGGATTTCCCTCGTATCAAACTTTTCTTTTCTTTTTTTTTTTCCGGTAACATTTTTATTTCGAATTGTTGGATAATACTTGATAATTCGACGTTTTGGATTTTAAATTAACATAAAAATTTGATTTCAGTGAAGTTAAATGATTATAAGAATTTGTATATTTAATTCCCAGAAAGTCTAATGAGAAAATGGTAATAGATAATTTCTAGTTTAAAAATGAGATGATATAAAATTTTTTTACATAGAATTCTATATTCGAGAAAATAAAATAAAATTCGTTGTAAATTTAGACAATCTGTTTCGTTTGTTCTGATAAAATAAAACGAAATTTCAAACTTGATTTTCTCGAAGATGGAGTCTCCTCCAAGGAAAAAATTTCATTCCATATTTTTATTTTTATACTTTTTAAATTTCCTTTTCGATCGTATCATTCTTGCATTATCGTTTCACTTCTTCACGTCCATTTTTATCAAATAAGCAATAGATTGATTCCAATCGAACGAAATTAAATAAAAAATTTAAATAAACGAGATAAATAATTCTAAGATTATACTTTCCTCTCCTTTATTCTTGCCCTTCTACCCCATATTATGCTAATTACATTTAATAATTCTCGAACAAGGAACGGAATAGTACACGTAGGATTTGCATGGGCGTTATTACGAAATTATTACATTAATGACGTATCCCCCGATGAATTATTAATAAACTCGAAAGTTTGAATCAGTTGGCTATATTTCGTATTAATATTTTAATCTAACTCCGGTTGCGTTTTAACGAGAAAGTGGCGAACCGTGATGGATGAATTAACAATTCACAATGCGTGAACGTAATTGGGGCTAATCTTTTGTTATCAATTTTGCTCTCGTTTAGGTTAAATATCTCGGCAAGTATGTAAATATTGGAATATAAACGACATACGTATCGTTACAAACGGAACATTAAATTTCACACGTGGAACGAATTAATACGAGATTTATCTCGTATGATTTGTTAATCATTTTATCATATTTTCCACTGTATCGTAATTGCGTATCGAGCAAATAAACTCTTCGTATAATAATATAAATAATCGTATGGAAGAAAATTCGTAGCAATTTCATTCTAGTTATGATTTATGATTTATATATTAATATTAATGTAAAAAGTAGATAAAATTCTCCCGTGAATCTGACAGTGAAAAATTATTATAATTCACGTGATCCACGATAAAATTATTAATCTCGCGCGTCAATAATTGTAATATATAAATCATTTATATAAAATTTATGAGAATCAACGTTTGAAGCACACGCTCGCAATAAATGACTAGACATTTGTTATTTTTTTTTACAAATTTTACGTTTATCTAAGATTAGATGTATTAAATTACCGAGCTTATCGCATAACCTTCAGATATACCACCTAGGGAATTATTTTCCTCGAATTATCACATCATCTATTTCGAATGATGACTTTCATGACTATGAATCTTCTGTTCCTGCTAATGGGTCTGCCACTGATGAAAAGTCTTTCGCTGTTAATCATAGCTCGAATAATAAACTCGAGCTCTTTATTAATCATCCCGCACTCTTGATATTCAAAAAATTGAGAAACCCACTCCATCGTGCTTTATTCCTTTTACCTTCAACCTTGAATTTTTATTTCTTCAATTTTCCATCAAAATCAAGTGTTTCTAATTTTCATCCTATCGATAATTATATCGATTATAAGGAAATATTTCGATCTAAGTCATTTTATTCGGATTATTTTCAACTCTAAAATTTTCGAATTTCTGATTTCAATCTTGAACAAATCGATTAAACGAATTTAATTTTTATTAGATATAATGATTCGGATTTTTAATTTCGATTAAAACATTTTTTTTCTACGTACGCTCGAGTAATTTATATTCGAGTTTTTCGAAGTTGTTACTTATGAACAGAGGAGAAACAATTTTAATAACGAAAAACCCGTCACTATTTTTCGTAGCAAACGAGCAAAGCAGCAAAAGCCATTCGTCTTTCAACGTTGACTAGTGGGCGTCTCTTTTAATCCTCTTATCTTCAGGCTGATTTATCTATTGCACACTACTTGCATCGTTTCTCATTAAAATTGAACGATATAGATAAAAAGAACGAACGATTGTCGAATGATCTAACAAGTGTCGGCTGACTCAGCTGTTCTTAAACTTAACGAGTTTGAGGCTTTTTTACGACGAACCGTTTAACCGTTTAGATAATTCTTTTTTAAAAAAAAAAAACTTATTAAGAGAAATTCTAGCGGTTGATAGTAACATTGCTTGGTATTATATATTTTTTTTTTACAGTGAAATTTTAATTAGAAAAATTAATCATGCTTTCTCGCTAATTTTTATTAAGTCAAGGAACGAAAAAAATAAAACAAATTTTTCGATAACGATCGAAAATATTAAAAGCAAAATTCAATTGCATTCGAATAACGAATTCTCGTTATTTTTATTACGCGCGCAATTATCAATTATTACAATCAAAACAAATAAGAAAAATCGAACGAATAACAATTCAAACAACAACAACAACAATCTTCCGATTCTTTTTCATTTTCGTTCGATGTAAAAATGATCAGATAACAAATAACAAGTGTAACGATGGTATATTATTTCCGATTACTCTCCTCCTCTTATCCGATCAAATTAATTCGCCAATCACGAGAGGGAAATTTTTTTCATCACTGGGGGCAAAGTGTAAATCTCGAGGATCTCTCGCGAACGAATGTGTTTAGCAAACCGAATGTGAAATGATGAGCGAAGGGAGGATGGATCATTTGTCACCGAGGTGGAAAACAATAAAGCGAGGAAAGGAGGGGAGGGGAGAGAGAGAGAAGAGGTGGAGAAATTTATCGTCCCTCCTAATTGCTCTGCCACGCTACTTTTCCACGGGATACGGGACGTTCCCCCCTCCCTCTGTTCAAAGCGTGAACGACGAAAGAGAGAGGGGACGGAATGGTTAGTATCTAAGCGTCGCGCTAGGCTTTTATATACCAACTTTGTTATCTTCTATTGTGACGCGAAAAGGTAAAGAGTGAAGGGATCTATTCGCTGGAAATGGAAGAAATTTTATATATATATATGATTCGAGAGGAAAACGTGACGTAAATGTTGGTGGCCTTTTTCGAGTTCTCCCGGAAATAACTCGATGGAACGGTGAGAAGAGGGTGTTTTGAGAGATTTTCCTTTAACCCTTGCCAATGTCAATTTTAGCAGAAGTAAAGAAGAATTTTTTAATTGTCAATTTGTATTCGAAATTTTTAATGGTTTAAATAAGAAAATATCGTGGAAAATTAACTTTTTTTTTTTTTT
>NW_006263490.1:178352-185036 GCF_000469605.1 Apis dorsata
GAATGATCGTTGATGTTTTTTTGCTCTTGTTATTGGTGAATAATTTATTTGGTAAAATGATGAGATCGTGAAAAATTAAATTGTTCGAGTATATTTATTTTGTTTTAATTGCGAGTTGAAATTGGATGATTGTATATAATATAATGAATCCTTTTTTTATAATTTTACTACAAATTTGTTCCAATATATTTTTCGTTTAATTAAAATAATTATATCAGGTTGAATAATGAGTTGTGTCGAGTATTTATTCGTTCACGTGTACAGAAGTTTAAAAGAATTTCAAATACATTAGAAATAGCAGAATTTTAGAATGTAAGTGAAGATCGATTTCCACAAATTTTAATTTTCTATTCCTTTAACCAGCAATTTAATAACCAAAGATTGAACGAATCATAAACCCGCATGCGCAATTTTCAACCAATATAATACTGGCTTGATAAAATCTTGCATTCGTGAAAGTAAAACGCAAAAATGAATGGAATTCTCTTCTTTCCTTTCCATTCTCTTTTTTCAAAAATATATCCCTCGAACGTGATTCTCACACAAGAATGACTAAATTTCTAAGGTAATGCGGCGAGAATGGAAGAGCGTGGAGAGAATACGGATTCATTTTTCAAGAAAAATATATACCCGAAAAGGAAAACTCGTGTTATGAAATCGAAGCGCGGTGATCTGTATTCGGTTGGCAGCCCTGCTTTAAATTTGCTCGTGGTCTTTTAGTTCTATCATAGTAAGATGTATGGTAATGTCACTGTGTATTTCTAGTCCCTTTTTTTTTTTTTCAGACAGACTGTTGTTTATGAATGAATGCAAATCATTATAAATGATTTAATGAACTAGTAATCTTTTTTATAATTTTTTAAAATTTTATAAAAATATATATATATAATAATTCTTCACGAATCCATCAATCATTTTATATGTATACAGTTTCATAAAAGGTTAGGAATCGTGATATTTATACAGTTATTTACATAAATCGTAAAAATAAAATTTGCAGCATTTTACTTTGGATATTTTCATTGTTCACACGGGCGAACAATGTTAATTTCGAATCTGAAAATCATCGAACGAGATGATTCTTCCGTATTTCCATATTTTCATTTCCGATTATTGATTTACCGGCAAATTTGCCGAAAATGAAGATTTTCTCCGTTCTAATTGGAATTTTCCACGCACTGGAAAAACGAGCGCAGTTTGTAACACGGGGTTTTTAAAGAGCGCGATTTACAAGGCGGTTTTCATTCTTTGCCGGGATGGCACGTAAATAAACGACGACAGGCCGATATTCGGGGGAAGAATTTATGAAATCCGTCGTCCTCCGCGTTTCCGGGTTATTAACGTTCATTTTCCCTTCTCTCCCTTTCTCCCTCTGTCCTCCCTCTTCTCTGTCCGCTTGATTTATGCCAAAGCGTGTTTCGCGCCCAATTTTTCGAATTAACCGCGCCGCTTTTCGAGCAGGAATTTTCAAATTATTTTTTCGAATTATTTCGTAAATTTATCCAACGTTTCATGATTGGAGATTTTTTCCTCGAATTTCTTTGATTGATCGAGCGAAGTAACGTTTGAAATAAATTTCGTTTCAAGTTTGCCTCCAATTTGCAACAATTATCGATAAATTCGTGTTGTTGAAGTAGAGAGAAAATGAGGTAAGAAAAGTTTCTTTCTTTTCTTATGGTAAATTATAAAAATGAAATTTAATCTTTTTCATCTTGAAATTTTTCATTGAATAACCAGCGAAGCGTTATTCTTCATCCCATACAAGGGTTTCTCCCTTATCCCACAAAATTTGTAATTAGTTTCCTCGTTGTTTCTCAATTTTTAAGAGAAAAGCGAACCCGATTCTTCAATTTTCTTTCTCTCTTATCCATTCCTTTATTTTCCCTTTTTTCGAACATTGAAAATTTTCTTCCACCTAACATTACACCTTTTAATTATTCTAAAAAATTTAATTATTCTAAAATTTTGGAATAATTCAAATTAATTCAAATTTGCTTCAAATCGTTGTTACACCTTCGAAGAAGCCATATCGCGAACTTAATAATACTCTTCTCAAATATTTTATTATCATCTCGTTTATATAAAAAATTCGTATTATATCTCGATAATTCTTATCGCCGAGTTATCGATATTTCAACTTAATAAAAACTTTTCAAAAGAGAGAGTATCGATTTATTTGATTTTCCAGGAAATCGTTACATTCATTATTTTTTTCGATTCAAACGAGCGATTATTATTACGTTAATTAAAAACAATTCAACGATCCCACTGATTAGAGGAGAATGTTTGCAAACACGTTTGAAAGTAAAATATTTTATTTTTTTCAAAAAATTTTCAAACCGAGTCGTTTATTTATCTCGTCTATTCTCGATTCAATCCGTTCGAGAAATAAATCTCCATCCGTTTCAATATTACGCCTCGCCACCCTTCTTCTGAAATCACGATTTTCGCGTCTGCGAGACCCTCGACCAGAGAGTTCTATAAACGAGTTATATACTTTGCTCGCGAGCCGGTGTACGCGAGAACGTTTATCCAGAAACTACAGCGGATCTTTCCTAACGAATTACCCTCTTAAAGCGCTCGGTGGCGGCCGGGGTCGCTTTCACGCCCTCGTGAGAATTGCTGTTTTAACGCCGCTCGACCGAGAGACCCGGTTTAAAAGATATACCAGCTATACCCGATTATTTTATCCGCTCTTCGGCTCCGTTTAAGGACCGCACAAGGATAATAAAAAACCGGCGATTCAGTTTTTCAGAATTGAGAATCGATACTTGTACTTCTTTCGTGGTTATGGAAAATTTTAGTTGGAATCGAACGAATATTTATTAGGAAATTGAAAAATGTACGAAAGATTTGATCAGATGGAAATTGGTATATTGGATGAAATTTATTGGTTTATAATAGTTCAATAATTGTGTAATATTTTCTGAAAAGAAAATAATAAAATTATATATTTGTAAAATAAAAACTTTTTGCTCTTTTAAAAAAAAATTCCCAAACTCCATTGATATGTATATAAATATAACTTTCATCTCCTTTTGCGAATAAAACAAAAAATTCCGAACGTAAAATTGCGCGTGAAATTCGAGATACGTAATTTCCATGGGAGATTAACGAGATGTCCTTGAAATTGGACACGCAGCGCGAGATTTTATTCCCACATCCCCGTTGTTATCGAGCTGTATTGATCTCTGCCAGTCCCAGTTTCGAGTGTTTTAAATCTTGAATCGTGCGTGCGGCGATGTCGGTGGTGACCTATATTAAAATTGCCCGCTGGTTTTCCACTCGATCCCTGTCCAACTGTAATTACACCTTTATTAATACGTTTACGCGACACGGATAGACGAGCCTCCCATATATTTTCACGATACGACCGCAAAACGCAATAAGTCGGTATACGAGTTGCGATGTAATCGTAAAAAACTTGATAAAAACGTAATAACGTATATTTATGCGTTTAGATATAGAGAAATAGATACGAACGTGTTACACATAAAAAAGTATAGGAATTCCAAACGAAATCCTCGTTACGATATTTATATATATATAAACGTATTCGAAATTTCTTTAATTTCTAATTTTTCTTTTTATTTGTTCGTTCTTTATTTTTATCGTATAGATTTTTTTTTTAAGATAACGTTTCGCGTTTGTAGTCGAAGACTACAAAATTACACGAATTTCCGTTTTAATTAATTATTTATAACATATGTATATATGTTTCGTTTTAATAATTCATGATACGTCAAAAATTTTTACTTTTTACCTTTTTTTTTTACCATCTCGTTAATATTAAAATCGTAATATCCCGAAATTAAACGAAACGATTAAAATATTTGCATCGGATTTTTTTTTAAAATCCGATTCCTCGAACGAGTGATATCGGAATTCACTCAACGATACAAATCCTTCTTCAAATATTTTTTTTAAAGAATATTTTTTTCAAAGATCAGACTTGAGACGTTCCTTATTATTTCCTTCTGCTATTTTATTGCCAAGATGGTTTCTTTTCCACTTAACCCATAAAATATCTTTCGTTTCATCTTTGTACTTTCTCTAAATATCGCGTTACGAGATACGCGTTCGCCGAGACGAAGAAAAAGAATCCGCGTTCTGTGGTCGGATTACGTCCAGGTCACGTGTTCGAAAAGCGGCGGAAACCTTGAAGGATCGACGATATTACGAACGTGGTTTGTTTCGATTTCGATGCAACAGGCGGAATGAAATAATATCCATCCGTGGTCACTAATCGTATTGCCTCTCGAATCGTTTCGCTTTTCGTAATATAATGCCCGGTCAACTGTCGTGGAATTATATTATTATATATTATATATATTCTGATCTTATTAACACCTTGTATCGATCCTTCAAACTGACATTTCAATTTTTGATTTTCGATTTATAATTAAGAGAAGATAGAAGCTTAAAATAAATTATTCTTCATTACGATTTAATCGTTTGAATCTGTTTTCTTCCTGTAAAAACTTGATCGGACGTAAAATGGGAATAAATCGTGTTATTAGTTATTTAATGTTCGCCGACTTTGGTTCGAAAGTAATTCATTCACTTGGAATTTGAAAAGTTTTTAAATTCGTGACTTTCTTGCCTGATAACTTAACCTGTGTTCACTGCGCCTCGTAATTAATCGAACGCTACAGAATAAAAGGAACGTTTTATGAAAAACGAAATGGAATATTGCATAGAACGTGTTCAGAGTATGATTATTCGTTTCTATCAGCGATCAAATATTATAATTCGTTCGAATGAGGCACGAAGTTTTATAATATAATACACACATATAATTCGTTTATTTCTTTAATTATTTCACGTTCAAATAACGTTCAATTTAAGATTTATCATTTAAGGAAAACGAGTCTAAATTTCCCTAAACAAAAAAGTAGAAATTTTTCCCATTTTTTTCGTTTCTTAAAAAAAACTTACATGTTTGCTTTCCAACCGTTAAATTTTGAATCTCCAACCAAGGTCAACTCGACAGTATTGGTCACTTCGCCTCGCCTCGCTTCGTCTCGCTTCGCCTCACTTCGCCTCACTTCGCTTCGATCCTCTCTCCTCGACCGATCCGAGGCGAGTGTTTACAAGTCTCGCGCTCGAGTGTTCGCATAACAAACGATAATCCCTGGAGGAGAAAGACGGTTGAAAGTCGACGGTTGGAAGTCGATGGTGGGGTTAGTCGATTCGGTGCAACAGGCGGAAGGAAGTAATATCGAAGCTCGGGTGGCAAACCGCGTCGCGCACGTTTCTGCCGCACGAATTCCCTTTCCTCGAGAGCGATGTATATAACTCGGTGACATACGAGAAAGAGAGATCGGTCTCTTTGGGACGGGCCTCGTGGAAAATCAATGCTCGAGGACTACGCGCGCCTTGTGCACGGTGAAGGAGAAGAGTGAGGCAAGAGAAGGGAAAAGAAAGGGGGGAAAACAATAAAGAGAATATAAATATTACGGAGGATCGGAGGTGCTCTCGGATCGAAGTGTAACTTGGAGTGACACTTGGATGGATTAGCTGTCGCCGTTCGAGGTTTATCGTTTTCGAATAAAACGACGTTTTATTGATTCGTAACGTCGAGCCTTCGAGTTTTATGGGAGCCAATGTTGACCTGGCTGGTATTCGCGCAGGTATGTGCAGAAATATTTTCGAAGAAATACGTTACCTATTATTATTTTTCTGGTATTTTTTTTTTTTTTGTGATTAGCTTACGATCGATTCTATAGGTTAAATTATTCGTAAGTTGCGCTCTAGATATACGCGAGAATCCATAAATGTCAGGAATCGTTGAGAAAGTATATGATATGTTGGCTGTCGAGAGAGATTCTATTCTCGAGAATACTTTTGCACGTCAATTTTTATTCCTTTTATTTTAGCCTCTGCTATCTGTTCTACATATTGTATATTTTAAAATTTATTAGTTATAAGAAGATTAGAATTAATCGAGTTTAATGGGTTGATGTGTAGTTCTGTTTTTCTCGAGAGTTAAAAAGTAACGTTTTACGAAGGTAAAAAGCCGAGAGGTGAATTTTCCCCGTACGAAACGGATTGAATTATTCATAAATGTTTCTGGAGTAGTGATAAAAAAAAAAAAAAGAAAAAAAAGAGCGTTGATAAAACGGAAAAGACGTAGACACATTTCCTCCTTCCCCTTTATTTTCATATCTTATCAACCCTCTCCGCGAAACTTTGAATACATTTCATCGACTTCGCCCAACAACATTGCAACAGAGTTCCTTGGTATTTGCAAACTATTCCAGTTTTATCGTCCGTATGCTCTTGTTGCCTCAACATATTACGCATAATCGCGTTTCTAAACACGTCTAACGAAAGCAAACTGAAGAACAAATACTCGTTAAAGGATAAATTATTCGACTTTTCTCTCGAGATTAGAAGATTATTATTAATTAAATTAGATTTAGATTAAATTTCGAAAATATTGCCGTTCAATTTCCGTTTTTACAAGATAATCAAATTCTTCGTTCAGAAAAATTTTAAGTCAAGATTAATTCAAATAATAACAAGTTTTTCCTTCGAAAAAACGATAATTTCACGTTTTCACGTTTTCTAACGGATAGCACGATCGAAAATCGTGGTGATTAATTTATAAACAATTCGAGTCCATCGAGACGATATCGTATTGAATTAACCGATGAAAAATTTCTTCGAATCGACGGAGGA
>NW_006263490.1:185296-193832 GCF_000469605.1 Apis dorsata
GACATTCGCTGCACAATCTCGTATTAATTTAAAATCACTCGTTTGACAGAGGGGGTAAATTTGCTTCCTGCCTTTTTCTTTCTCCCCCTTCCTTCGCTACGACTTCGCTAATAAACCACCCTTTCTACGTGAGGGATATACTACGTTAGCTTCGAGTTTTCTATTGTGCTTTCGAGGGGGTGAGTTTTAGCGGAAAAAAATTCGAATAAGAGATTGAATAAGAGATTATATCGGAATTCAGACGGCGTAATTGGATTAAATACATATTTACGCATGATGATATGGGATCAGAAATACCAATAGATTTTTTTCTAATTTTATTAATTCGATATTTGTGTTAACGAATTGTCTCTTTTGCGTTTGGACATTTTCTCGAAATATATTTTGCTATTTATGCAAATTATTTAAGCAAATTATGAGGTAATATAAAAATAATAATACTTATATAACTTTTTTATATAATAATTTTTTTTTTATATATAATAACTTTTTTATTTCGTTAAAAGTTTAATATATGAACTTCGTGAAACTTTTTTATGAAGATAGAGGAAGAAATTGTATATTTTATAAATATATTATTGTTGAAATTTCTTATAATTGCACAAAGAACAGTAAATGTTTAATTTTTTAATGCAATTGATCGATTGATTGACGTTTTCGAAAAATTTTCGATTTATTTAACGAAGCAATGAAACACGATCTCGTTATAATTCCACTCGGAATTAAAAATTTTAATTGGATAGTGATAGACTAGATTTGAATTCTTTTTCAAATTTGCTTTTTTTTTTTTTTCGTAAAAATGGAAAAAAAAAAAGAAATTGCCTTTGAGAAATCAAATTTCGAGCAAAATTATATTAGATCACGGACTGAGTGTGATAATTGAGAGAATCAATATGGATAACGCGGTTAAGCGAGATAATCAATATTTTGAAAACTCGTGTCGAACAAGCTAAATGTTTAGCAAACGTCGTTTTCTCTTTGGTTTGATTTGTTCAGAGTCCGTTATTTGATTAACACTCGAGAGAAGAGATTCTCCGATTATTTTCAACACTGCACAACACGTAGATCGATGTTGGTTAATGACATTACATCAATTCTAGGGATATTAAATAAAAACGCATATTTCGTGCAAAATCTGTAAATTGAGATTTAATTTTTATTAATTTAATCAAATTTTTAATTTTCTTTCTTTCTTTCTTTTTTTTTTCTTTAAACGAAACTTTTATTCGAAATATTACACTATATACGTATAAAATAGAAATTTCTAATTTTAATTAATACATTCGATATATTATAGGGATTTTCTATTTATTCTGGATGTTTAATATTTTAATAATACTTTTTAACATTATCGAAATATCCAGAATAGATAAACTTTAAACAATGTCTCTAAAAATAACTTTGAATGTGAAAAAATAAAAATTTCAGTTATTTTTATCCTTTATCGATATATCGAATTATCGATAATACGTTAAACGTTCGAGACCAGTGATGCAATATGGCGGTTGATGCGTACGGTCAACGACTCGCGATACAAATATTTTCAAGGAAAGAAATCTTTTCAAGATTATTGTAATTTTCTTTTGCGTGCGTGTATTCATTGTGCACAATTTTTGAATTTCCTTGCATTTTTCGCTGTTTTGAAATTGTTTGTTGTAGTTTTTGCGTATTAATGGTAAAACTATCGACTTATATTACCCAAGTATTTATTTTACAAAATTGAGGAATTTGGTTACTTTAGTGTCAATTTTATAAAAATTTCGATGAAATGCATTTTATTTCAACATAGTCGACATGAGATGGCAAAATCAACAACATTGACATGTACAAACAGGTGGAATAAAATAGATAGGAAGTCGGTATTCGTTCGATTCATCTTATTTATTCTATTTAATCTTCCTTATCGATAAAGTCAATATTACCCGGTGTGTATACAACCTATGATATATTACAATGCTCTGTAACGGACGCCATTACGTTAGAATCTACGATGAAACTTGTACATGTGCGTGTATATGTGTATGTGTACGTTCCATTCTTCAAAACTGGTTTATCGGGAAGCAACGTTTTCGCGATGAAAAATATGGAATTGTTGTTTCAACGCGTTTATCTTGGCTCTTCTCTGCGAAAATAAGATATCGGCCAATCACGAATTTATAAATCGAAAAATTGAAATTGGATCGACGAATCAACGAGTTATCGAATTAATCAAATTTCTATAAGTTTTATAATCTTGTTTTATATTGCTTAATTGATTTTTTATTTTCACTAAAAATATTACTTTTGTTTGCAAAATTTCGTTCCATTCAAAAAAAGATTCAATTTAATTATCTTTAATTATCTTGCTTTAAAATCTAAATCAATAATTCTAGTGTCAAAAATATTTATCGAAAGGTATAATTATTATTTATTCGCGCAAAAATCGATCAACGCAAACGCCTCCTTTTTCCCTCCCCATAAAGTATGCACGCGGGTGAAACGAAGGTTTGTTCCTTTGGTCTTTCAACGCGTGCAAAAGGGAGACAAGGTGGACAAAGCGCGGGCAAAAAGCACGAGGCAGAAGTTACACGAACCCAGTCGTGCATGGCTGACCATGCAAGGATTTATTCACTGTTCCCCCACTTGACTGGGAAACTATAGTCCATTAGACAGTCGGCGAGTCACCACGGGCCAATGGCCAATAATTTATCGTTTTATCTCTTAGACGCAGCCCGAGATCGCGTAATTAATTCGATCAAAAATTCAAACTCTTCGAAACATTTCTCTTTAGCCATTCACCGCGTGCACCGCCGCGTAATACTAGTGATTAGGATGTATAAAACTTTGTTGAAAATTGAATAACTGGACGGATGAAGTTACCAAGACTTTTTTGAATAGTGTACATACCATTACGATCAAAACTTTGGAATGATTAATGTCTTTTGTGGTGAATTAAAAAAAGTTAGGTTAGAATTTTGTCATTTATAAAATTTATCTCCGGAAATTGAATTCGGACAGGTGAGTAATAAGTACATTATCGTCTGAAATATTAATATAATCGAAAAAAAAGTTAGGTTAGAATTTACCTGAAAAATTTGTGACCGGAAATTGAATTTAGATAGAAAGTAAATGTTCTTTTCGAATAATGTGCTAGATTTTTTTCAATAAAATGAATCTATGGAATAAAGTTATTCGTGTTCGTTATAAAAATATGAGATATGAAAGAATTGGTTTCTTCCTGAAAATCGTGTCCAAGAAGAATAATTTCACAACGTTGGAGAAGTTTAACGAATTATGAAAATTTTGATCATGCAAATTCGAAGGTTTTAGAGATGATATACAGGGATTTCATGTTAGTTATCCATTTTAATCTCTCAAGGCACAGTGTAATAATCCTGATGGAATAACAGCATTTGTAAATTGAAATAGTTGCACCAGAATCTGAATTTCGCGGACTGTCTCGCAAATATTACAGGATTTCCTAAGCATTTCAACCAGTATTACGGATATGTTGATTAAGAGCATTACAGAAATTGCATTAAATTGAAGCATTTCTGGTTGAATAAATAATATATACATACGATTCCTTCAAAATTTTAATTCTTATTTATAAAATTTAAAAAAAAATATCCAAAAAATAATTTTCTTATCTCACAATCTTTTCAATTTATCCTAAATAAATCATGTATCATATTTAAAACGAACAAGAAATTATTTTTATTGCATAAAACACGATTATACAAATTTCATTTTCATAATCCCAAAATTATTTATTTACACTTAATTAATCTTCGAGTTAAGATCGTCAAGATGTCGATCGACAATTAAAGAATAATTTAGAGTTTTTCTTTTATCTTATCTTTTCTTGTTAAACTTGTTAAACTTCAATCTCGTCCAATTGTAAATGGTAACATTTTACGTGTCTCTGTTTCCATCCGGATGGCGATATATCTCGAAGAAGGCTGGTGGAGGACCCCTCTTCTATATTCTCCCTTCCCTCCCCAATTTAAAGTTTCCCGTGTTTAAAATTAAGCGCAGAAAAGTTTTCCTCGGATAAACTGAACTTGTTAAACGTAGCCAGAAACTCGCTCAATATCTTCTCCTCCCCCCCCTCTCTTTCTTTCCACGTGGTCGGATTTCTCGAATTGGCCGCGATGAAAACACGTGTCCTCCACAATTCTTCGGATCTGGAAGAAGTTGGAAGATGTTCGGTTTCACGAGATATATCGTGTAATTTAATATATATGATAATTTAGAATTTAATCTAAAAAATTGTTTATAAGAAATTATAATTCGTAGAATTGTATCAAAAGAAAGATTAAATTTTGGAAAAGAGAAAAGAAATTTATCTTTCTAACGAAGAAGAAGAAATGTGAATTGTCGTTAAAGATGTGTTTTTTTTCTTTTTTTGCTTGCAGAACAAACTACCGTCCCCATGCTTGGCAGCAGTGCGTTTCCTGGGACCACTTTAGGTGAGTCGAAATCGTTTTCGTAATGGAAATTTCTCTATTAAAATTTTCACCCAATGAAATTGTTTGCCTTCCATCCTTTCCGCCATCCCTCGATGCGATTCTCAAACCACTCCACGTTTATTATCGACCGATACACAGAGGCCACTCTCGCCATTTTAAAGGCGAATCGATATCCCCTTGTGGAGAGTTTTAAAGTGCCTCGATATCGACCGGCAAATTTTCTTTTTTTTCTTCTGTTCGGTGAAAGTCGAAGAGTTTAACAAACTTCGTTTATATCGGCCAATGTGCCGATAGAAATATATAGATGAAAAAAGAAAAAGATTCTCGATATCGATTTCGTAAAAAATCTCAGTTTCCTTTGCATCTGCTTTTTTGATTTTTTTTCTTGTCAAGAGAAGGAGAGAATTTAATTTTTTATTTTTTTGTCGTTGGTGAGTAAGATGAGCGAGTAAAAGAATATTCTTTTTTTTTTTATTTGATATTGAGACAAAAGTTTGATTAAATTTTAATATTTTGAGATTCTTGATCATTCGCTCACAAGTCAATGTTTATTATTTAAAAGAGGGGAGGAGTTCCATCTCCTATCATCAGAAAGGATGGAAAACGAATGAAGAAAGTCTGTGTGGAAGTTTGATAAAAAAACTTGGATAAACTTCGATCGATTGATAAAAAGTTTTCGTATCGATTTCACGATTACTTACGCGAGTTCCTTATCATTCAGATTAAAAAGTGGAAAAGAAATTGCATCGTCTGTATTCGTTTTTTCCCCGATACAATAATAAATGAAACACAGGCTATTTCGAAAAATTTTTCTCGTCGATCTTTTTTCTTCCTTACGATTTCTTCTTCTTTTCTTCTTTTCTTCTTCTTACGATTCTCTGAGGAGCAAGTGAAAGGAAAGAAAAAAGGATCGATCATTTTTCTTTATATTATTTCTCGTACTCCTCGAGGAGGAGTATCTTCGAGTTGACACAGGAAATATTCGGAACGAGATGGAGATAAGCAGTGGTGGAGGGGATAAAGGAGAGGTTCCGGGGGATAGTTATCGCCTATTTCCTTTTTCTACTGGAAGGAAAGGAAAAAAAGAAACTTTTCTTCTCGATAGACGGAGATATCCAACGTGGATAACGCGGATAACGTACGACTTTGCGGAATTTAATTCCAACTTCCCAGGAGATCGACGATTTGATCTAAATCCAAGACGGAAGTTCTCTTCGTTCTCTCGTCCCTTCGTACATGTATAAGTGTATTTGCACTGTAGATATGCGATATCTTGGAACCTTTCCCTCTAACTCGGACGAAACACGGTCTTGAAAAAAAATCGAGAAGCTAAGTATTTAATTTCTCTATTAGATTTGATTTTTTAGATCTAGGGATCCCTAGATTTAAGATCCTCGAAAAGCAAGTAGAATTTTCTAATTTTGTTTAAAATTTAAAGGACTGGACGCGTAAGATCATAATATTTAATTTCTTCGTTAGTTTCGATTCTTTAGATCTAGGGATCCCTAGATTGGGGGATATTATATTATAAATGAGAGTTTTTAATTGAAATGTATGGAAGTTGGGTGTCCGAAATAAGAAATAAAAGTGCGCTCGTGAATTATTTGCATCAAACCTTTTGAGATTAGGGAGAGGTAAATTATTTTAACTTTTTTGAGGATTGAACGTGACGGATGGTGATCCAGAGGGAATAAGAAGCGTGTGGAATATTTTTTTAGAAAATTATATTTCGAATTTAATTTTGTTCTTCTGATTAATTTCTCTCTTTCTCTCTCTCTCTATATATATATATATTGATTTTACAGTTTATCTTGGATCAGTTTATTACTGCATTATCCGTGATTGCGTTTAATATCATTAGGATGATGAGTGGGTATCCATAAACGTGTCGAATCAATAATTTCTCTCGTTGATTAGAAGCGGTATTTATTTTGCCTCTATATAAACGAAAATTAATTATGTTTTGGCCCTCGTGCAATTTCGATTGATGTGGAATCGGGGAGGGAAGGGTTCGTGTAGTGGAATTCGCGCAGTCAAAGGATTAGGGATCCACCGAGTTATTCCAATAATATCGCTCTTTATCGAAAGTGACGAACATTCAATTAATCAATAATGGGATTTTCGTGGTTGTACATTGTTTGAATTAATCCATCGATTAATCTCTGATCTGAAATTCTGAAAACGGTTTTCATTACTTCATTCTTATCGCGATTGCTCCCTTTCTCTACCATTTTTCAAGTACGAAGCGAGAATTTTAAAGAATAAAAAAAATTCTTTTTTTTATTCTATAAATTTTTTTATATCTATAAATCTAGGGATTCCTAGAATCTAGAAGTACATCTAGAGTTTTTCCTTCATTTTAACTTAAAAGCTAAACAACGCGTAAAATTACAACAATATTTAATTTCTATTAGATTTGATATTTTAGATCTAGGGATCCCTAGATTTAAAATCCTCGAAAGGCACGTAGAATTTTCTAATTTTGTTTAAAAGTTAAAGGACTGGACGCGTAAGATCATAATATTTAATTTCTTCATTAGTTTTGATTCTTTAGATCTAGGGATCCCTAGATTTAAAATTCTCGAAAGACATGTAGAACTTTCTAATTTTGTTCAAAAGTTAAAGGACTGAGAAGTATTTCATTTCATCTTAAATTCTACATCCGTAAGATTTAGAAATCCTTAGACACTCTAGATTCTTAAGAAGATTCCATAAAGCTTTCTAATTTTACTTTCAAAATTTTGCTTGGAAAGGAACGCATGGAACTTGAGATATTTGAATATATTTCAAAAAAGTGCGAGATAGGCTGTTTCAGCTTAAGAGAGAGGGTAGAGTGTAATTTACCATAGGGAGGAGTATCTTAGAACGAGAGAAGAGGCACATTTCACGAGTGAATTTGAAAATACGTTGAATATAATTTTTTTTTTCGCCCGCAATTCTTTCGAGAAAATCGAGTTTAAAAATTCGCAGCGCGTTTTCGCCTACTCTTCACCGAATAAGGATGAAAAGTTTGGGCACGAGATATTATTCTCTTCCAAAGAAAAGATAAGTCGAAAATGTGGAATAAATTTTTTTTTTTTTTTTTTGCTCGTTTCATGTACCTCTTTTTCAAAAAGTTTGAAAATTCCTGTCTTATAATATATTAGTGTTCCTTTATTATCCTGGATAAATGACTTGATAAAGATATAAAAAATTGGACAGGTTGGATGATTTCACAACGAAAACAATTCGAAATTAAATTTTTCTATTCGAAGCTTCGTTTCCAAGAAAATTAATTCCGAGAAGGGAAATTACTCGGATGTTAAATTACTTTTAAGAAAAATAAAAAAGAAAAAGAAGAGAGAACGAAAGAAATTCTGTTAAAAATCTATTTAATATAATTCTCACGATTAATATACACACAAATAATTGATTTAAAATAAAAAAAAAAAATATACTTGAAACGTTAGTTGAAAAAATTGGAAGAAAATCGTAGAATTAGAAGAATCAGAGCGTTTAAAAGAAACTTTTTTTCAAACTAATTTGAAAAATTGAATTTCTTCTCTTTGCCAAAGTTTTCTCTTTTTCCTTTCTTTCTTTCTTCTTTTTTTTTTACGAAATATTTCATTGGACTGTGAATAAGCGACGAATTTCATTTTCTATCGTGCTCTCTCTCTTTCTCTCTATAAAATCAAAAACTTTCCCGAAACAGAATAATAGGAACGCGATATATTTGATTGAAAAAAAAAAACTCGAAATCGAACGAATCGAGATCAAAAAATGGATATATAAATTAAAATATTAAGTTAAAATCTGTGAAACGTGGAGGAAAATCGAACGATTCTTATCGAGAAACAATTTTTTCGACGGTGAATTCGAAGGCAAAATGGCCGATCCGATTAATTAATCGAACAACTCGAGTTTAATAAGGGATTTCGTGGGGCCGATTCCCTGCGTTTGCTTTGAACAAGATTGCTCAGCTTTCCCCTCCGATTGATTTTTATTCCCGATAGATATAAATATAACACGTTTCATTCTAAATTTATGTTTGATTTTCTATTTTTTTTTTTTTTTTATTACGAAACCGGAAAGTTTTTTTTTTTTTT
>NW_006263490.1:194071-196400 GCF_000469605.1 Apis dorsata
CAGAAATTGTTTTTTTCCTTCTCTCCCTAATTGCAACACGGGTTAATTGGACGGATTGCGTGTTAGGTTTGCATGGAAGTTAATCCAAATGATTTGTGATAAAAGGTTAGGCGAAGCCGTAAACCCTTTTCTCCAATTATTTCCGACTCGTATTTAAAATTACTTTTTCTTTAATTGCAACGTCAATTACGAGAACACCGAAATATGATTTTACAATTCATTCAAACTTATTTTTCTTCTTTTGTAATTTCTCAAAGATAATTATCCAATATTATTTTCCTCGTTCAATTTCATCCTTTATTTTCGCATTTGGAACCACTTTTCTCTCCCTCTAATCGTAGCAATAACAGTTAATCACTAAGAATTATCGATCAGAAAAGATAAATCAATAAATCGAATTTTTTGAAGGAGAAAAAAAAAAAAAAAGAATTTTGAATAAACTAGTTAAATCTTCGATCGTAACTTTTGTCAGCAGCGAAGGTGGAATTTAATGCGTAATGAATGGAAAGATTCCTTCCACTGGATCCTCGCCATCTTATCTCTCCACCCCCTCCTCCTCCTCTACCAAATTACGAAATTCCCGCGTAGCGTTCATTTACCGCTCTAACTTCTCACAAGATTCTCTAACTTTCGAGTACCACCTTTCGGGCCACGGGTTAATGCCAGTTTTAGCACGGTTTTTGAGTTCCAGGAACGCGCCGTGTAATCTCTCGACTTTAACAAACTTGGCCGTATCGTTAATTTCTTATTATCATCGTTCAACAGTATAATTCTACTTGATACGATTTTTTAATCGAGGAAAATTCAAGCCGTTAAAAGGATAATCCCCGTTCCAATTCAATTTCATACCAGTCGTTCACTTTTACGTACAACTTTCGAACGAAATTGTTCAGCTTTCTTAATTTCATTTTTTGATTTAGAGGGAAAGAATCAGTTTCGTTTGTTTGAACTTTCGAAAATTAATCTCGAGAAGATAGAGAAGTTTTATACATTTTTTCTTAATTTTCTCGAGACAAATAAAATTTTTACGAGTAATTCGCATGTTAAAATTTATTTAAAATTTCATAATAATAATAATAATACGTTTCACCTCGTATATCGTATAATGTTTTTATTACGATTTAGTATGCGTGCATCATCGTAGATAAAATTTACGAGGCAATAAATAATATTTAAACATTACTTACCGGTAATATAACTATAAATTCAAGCTAAGAATGTTAATTCACGTTACCATGAATTATTCGGTGAATTTGAATACGTTCCGCATAAAGTCCGTACCAAGTTTAAAGACCCACGTACGTTCTTATTACCAACTCTCTTACGCGTATCCGGTAAACGTGGAAAATGGAATTATAGAATAATTCCATTGCAAGTTTCTCGAATATTTTTTCTTTCTTCTTCATTGATCGATTATTAAAAAAAAAAGGAGGGTAAATGTAGTTTTTAATGAAACCGATTGTTTGATTATTGTCGAACGAGACGATATTTATCAATATTCGTTTCATAATTTTTGTAGGGACGGTTAAAAGTTTTTAATACTCGTCTGGAAAAAGAGTTATATTTTTATTCGCGCGTGTTATTCACGGAGGAGGATTAATGTTTGAAAGGGATTATGCATGAAGTAATAATACGTGTATTTATTTAAATATATAACAATTGTAGAATTTTTTTTTGTAAAATTAAAATAATAATTTTTCGACAAAATACAAATATCCTTGAAAAATATTCGATTTTCTTTTGCACGTTATATTTTTTCATTTTTTAACACGCGCAACCGTGTTTTATAGAGTGATGGAACATTTGAACATTCTCGACACGTTTTGCCAGTAGAATCAATAATTCTAGCTTATAAAAAGATCGAAACACGGGAGCAATATTAATTAAAAATCCTCCTCTCTATCGTACAAATAATCTTTCCTTTTCTCTAATAGTCGTTTTTCTAATAGAAACTTTAGAGAAATAATCCGTACGCTCGAACGAAAGCTTATTCGTCAACACCGTTGACCTACAAATAACCTCGAGACAAATATTCTCTTGCACAATAATTCTCTTTATCGCGAATCGAGTAAAGTTATATTTAAACGTTTACTTACTTTGTAGTGTCCATTCCTAAATCCAAATTTCATTTTTTCCATTTCAACGGATATTCCTAATTTTACCTAACTTTATCTTCGCGAAATTTCAATCCGAATAACAAACGTAAACTCTCCACGCAAGATCCTCTAAAAGACCGATGTAATGTTTTTGACGAGCGTTTTTGTCTACCGTTTGGAACAGAAGCATCGGAGGATGGGTTCCCGAAGGAGCGGCGCAGGGGGGAGCCGGG
>NW_006263490.1:196603-203755 GCF_000469605.1 Apis dorsata
GAACGCTGGCGTTATGAAGGAAAGGGCCAACTTGTCGTTCATGCTCGTGGTCATGTTCTTCGGCGTGTTCGCCGTGATCGTCCTCACGGAGATATTCCTGATCGACGAGAGGCGTGGCATGGGCGTAGGTGGGAGTGGGGCCCTAGGAGGTCACAGGAGCGGGCATCGACTGCCGGCTGCGCCCGATCGGCCGGATTACGGGGAGATCGGAGTAAGTACGCAATTACAACCATCTGTATCCGTGCTTGATTAAACGCAACGCTCCCTACGAATCTCGCGACCTGCCGCGTTTAACCTGCCGTTCAAATTACGTCGAGAGAGAATTAGGATGGCTTCGAGTGTAGACGGGATCGTGTTTCGTTATCGACTATCGATATAATTGGTTCAGTCGTGTGTAACGTGGAAGGAAACATTTATTTTTACGCGCATTTTTGATTCTAGCGTAGCGAGGTATATTTTTCACGATATATTAATCCGATTGTGATGGAGAGGGACAATAAAGTGTAGCGAATAACGATTTGTATGTAAAACTTAGTGTAGGTACAGAATCCAGAGTATCGATATAATATAAAAATTTTTTTATTTCTTCATAATATATGTAATTTAATTATAATTTGTAACGATACAAATTTAATTTATAAATTTTATTCATTTAAATAGTTAAGATAATAATTATATATATATGTACGAATAAACTATAGACATACTATAAATATATTAATATGATTATCCTAACATAATTTTATAAATAAGAATAATTTTTATAATTTTGAATATATCAAGTTATAGCTCTTCTATTACTATGTAGTGTATGGTGTCAGGTTTGTCAACAAAGCGTCTAAAGTGGGGATAGATGGTCCTAGCGATAGACGACCCCTCTTGTTTCTATACCCGCTCCGCGAGACTTGTTTTCAAGAGCGAACAGTATTGTTCGTGACATCTTTGGAGAATGTTCGTTTATTAGAAATTTAATAAGTAGAAATAGCGAATCGAGTCCAAATTTTGATTTTTTCCTTCTGATTTTTCGGTTATTAAGAATGTGCAAGTGTTTTTGTCGGTTAGATTAATATTGGTTTTTGTTCATCCGTGTAAAATATATATTAAGTTATATATATGGATTCCCTAGTTGATTTACACGAGAAATAAAGTGAGACTGTTACTAATTAGTGAAACTAAGTTTTGTATTTTCTCTATATCAACTTTCGTGTTTGTTTTTGCATCTACAGCGCGACAAGAAACGCAAATAAGATGATATATTGAGATAAAGTAGAACGAATTATAATAAATGCGAGTTTATTAGCTTAGATGTAGATACGGTAGAAACTCCGTAACCGTAATTTCATATATCTCTCGAGAATACGAACGTGTTATTTATACTGTATAGTATAGAATTAAAAGATAGAAGAGAATTTTTTCATTTATATGCGGTCTGAACGTTACGTGTTATTATTCATAAATTATATAATTCTTGTCAAAAATCTTCGTAAATTAATCTCTAACCTGAGATTATACGAATATTTCCAAGTTTTGAAAGTTTATAAAAATTTCTATCGTTAAATATTCATTTATTTCTTCTTCTTTCTTATTCGCAATACATTATATTCTCATCGTTACTTCGAAACCAATATGATAAATTATCGAATTGAATACGAGCGATATTATCGAAAATTTGTTTAATAATTATTTAAAATTACTCTTCTCTGTTGTTAAAAGTAAATTCTCGAAGAGATTTTCTCATGGCTAGAACTAGATTAACCGTGACGGAAATATACGTTTAACGAATTATTTACCAGCATTCGATGAACCAAATTCGTCGAATGTTTATTTCCGTTTTGTTAACAGGTTTAATCGTCGTTAGTCGCGGCCAAATATTGATCCGGTCGAGAGGGTGGAGGGTGATATTCCCGGTGAAAGGAAAGAAAAAGCGGGAAAATAGGTTCGCTCTTATTTGGTTACCGACCCTGGTGACATAAACACCGTTTCAGACGATTCCTGTGCACACACACGCTATGTATATTCAATCGATACAGTATCTGGTAAATATCGGTGATTTTGGTATACAAAGTGGAGGGTGAAACGAGCGTTTTGTAAGCGTACAGTGAGCGTGGAAAGTATTCGTGAACGAATAATCGCGAATAAAATTAATTCCATAGAATTACAATTTATCATTCGATTATATACTATAATTATGAAAACATTTGCATCTATTCTTATCAGCTTTCACTTTTCTTTGTTATAAAATTCTTCACAATCTTGTTACAAAGTATTAATAAATAAAACAAAATATTTGAATTAAATTAATTGATCCATCTATTTTTAATATTTATTATTAATTAACCTAGAATTATAATCCAATAATTTCCACGTATTAATTCTAACATTTTAATCACGAATACAGGATGATCTTCGAAGCTCTTGTCACGATGATATGTAGTTTTATGATTCGTTGAAATCGTATCGATTAATTCAGAGAATAAAGATCGCGGTTACCTTGATTTCGCAACTGGAACGATTGTTCATCGTAACAAGCGTGCACGTCAAAATTATAATGTATATACATCTGTATGTGTACATACATAGTGAGCCAACGTTTACAATACAACGTTTACAAATTCGAATATCCATTAATGTCGATGCATTCATAAGAATCCTGAAAAGAAAGAGCGTATGAAAAAAGATATCGGGATAGAGAAGGTTAAGAATAGGAAAAGAGAAAGAGAGAGGAATAAAAGGTGGAGAGGAATAGAAATAGGAGGGGGAGCGAATGGCGACATGGAAGAAGAGGAGGAGAAAAGAGAGAAATCGATGGGCCCGAAAGGATGGAAAAGTTTTCCGTCTCCACTTTTCTTCCGCTTTGTACGAACAAAGCGGCGACCGAGTATAAAGTTGAGCCGTTGCCATTAGTTCGAAAGTCTTTTACCAGTTCCCTCTTTTCCTTCCCTCGAACCCGTTTGAGGATTATCGACCTCTCCATAAGCGAGAGCTTCTTCTCCAAATGGAATATCTGGTATCGTCCCGGCCGAATATTTGTCGTCGGATATTCGTTACCTAAGAAAGAAGAGGAGAGATCGAAAATTATTATCAATTACTTAGGTAGAATTTTTCGCTCGTGTTCCATATTCGATCGAAACTATGTGGATATCTCGTCATTACGTTCGAATCGATGATAAAGAAATTATTATAAACGGATAAATTGTTTATTTCTGAGAAAATATTATATATATATATTATAAACAATAATTACGTTATATATGTATAAGATAATATAACATTAGATGAGAATTATTATTCGTATACGAATTTTCATCTTGGTAGTGATCGCGCATGCGCTATGTATACAAGGATCGAAAAAACGAGGAGAAAAGGATGAAAAGAAGAGGAAAGTTCCGGTCGGTCAAGGAGAGAGAGTAACTCGGTTGTCACGGATTGCCAAAGGCCATCGAAACGTTTTAATTTCCCCGAGGGTAAAACCGCGCGGACACCAAAGCGCGCGATTTTAGGTCATAATCCGCTCCCTTTTATTCGAGATGATTGCGAGAACTTTATAGCGGAGATTAAAATGGTTTCCGGACGGAGAGTTCATCTACGACCTCGTGCCCTACGATCTTTTTCTCTTTGTCCTTTCGAGAGATCGAGAATCGAGGTGAAAGATCGAGTTGGTTAATTCCCGAGGAAATTAAAATTTATCCGATTTTTTTCCCCTTCCTTTATCGCTATTGTCGGTTTTCATTTTATCGACCGAGATTTCATCGGAATTATCGATTATATAAATTTATTAGAGCGGAAAAGTGAATAGAAATGAAATTTATCCGTGTGAGTTTGACGAAGAAGGAGTTTTGAAGAAAAAGATTTTTTTTCTTCATTATTGCCTTACTTTTAATTTATTCTAATTATTTGAATAGAAGAAGGAATAAAAATGAAGAAATGATAGATGAAGTTAATGCAAAGATAATTGGATAAAAGATATAATAAACACATGTATTTTAAAAATGTATGCCTTGTCATATAATTTATTCAATACAAATACTTTGCATGTCGTTTATTATAGATTTAATCAGAAATCTGACGGTATTTACACAAATGTCACGAATTCTGAAAAAAAAACGAGATAAAAAATTCCAATTAAATAAAATTCTAGATAAATTTTCAGCAATTTTATACGCTGCTGTAAAATCTTCGATATCGTGAAAATTTATTAGTTTCTTCTATTATAAAATTTTATCAAAATCAAAATTTGTTTCTCTTTCGTTTTTAACGATTTAGAAGGCGATAAGAAATTATTGTAATTTAAATTTAAAAAAAAATTCGAAATCGAAAGTTTCGAGCGAGCATATTCGTTTCCACGAAGATTTCATTCTTCAAGATTTCATTTTCGCATCATTTTAGAATGGAAATCTTTTCGATTAAATCCTTCGTTTTCCTTCTCCCTTCCTCCTTCTCCTCCTCGACGAGCATCGTTTCTGCATCTCTCCAAAGTGGAGATCTAAAAAGCGACATCGGTTTTAGGGGCTAAATTGGTCTCGGATGATTTCCGAGATGGAAAAGTGGGTTCGCCCAGCGGGAAATAACTTTTATAGAAACGGTATACACTCTGTTGGACCGTAATGTAAAAGCTCGTCGAGTAATAAATACTCGTTCTCGATCTTTCGTGTCATTTTTTCCACGATTCTCGAAGAATTTTAAAATCTTTTTAAAAACTGTATCGTTCGATCTCCCTTTCGGGACAAATTGATATTAATTTGAAGTAAAATGGAAAAAATTATGGCAATGATCGATTCGTCGCAAATTTTCCGCTTCAAAATTAAAAAGTTAACTTTATTAATTTAACGTGGTTGATGTATATCGATCTCATAATGCGAGTTAGAAATAGTTCTAGCAAAGTAGAATATGTTAAAATTCTCCAGAGTTTTTATCTTTAATCTCGAGTAAAAAAAGATTTTTTGTTTAATTTAGAACTCGACCAATCGTTGTATCAGGGAATGAGTTATGAAATGATTAAAATAAATAATATGTGTGCGGTAAGAAAGAATAAATTTAATCAAGGAAATAGGAATAAATTATATACACTACACATTTAACTCGCTATTAAAAAGGTTTAAAAAGGGGAACAGAAAACATTCACGCATAAATGTACAAGATATGAATCACACATTTTACATAGCATATAAATTCAACACATTATTTTTCAAGAAACGTATAATTTATCTTTCAATTCTATTAAAATTAGAGAAAAAACTTTGACCCAATTGTATGTTTGAAAAACCTTTTCAACTTATAAATTTTCGATTTAAATTACTGCACGAATTCATATATTTCGCGAGTTAAATTGATATATCCCACAGTAAGTAATCATCCATTATTCGAATTTTGTTTTATTCTTTTAGAAATTTCGAATTCGTTCGTAATTTTAAAATGGAAGAGAAAGAAGTGCTAAACAGAAAGAGAGTGGTAAGGGAAAGAGCAGAACGAGGAGACATAAGTGGGGAGACATAAAGATAAGGAGAAGGAGGAGGGCAATAACGAGCTGTTGCTCGCTACCGACTCTTACCTATTCTAACTTACGGTCAAATAACACACGGTTTTCTAGAAAAAGAATACAAAGGTCACCCATCAAAACAACTACGAGTGCTTCTTGTATTTTTCTTTCTTGTATCTAGTGATTTCCAATACCATCATATTTTCGAATACTTTACCCCCTTAATTTTTAATTTCTTCTTTTCTTGTAATTTTAAAATGCACAATGGGATGGGAACAAGATTAAAATTAAAATCAAAAGACCGATTAATTCGTATATCTCTGTTGATATAATAAGATTTGGATGGAATATATACGACGACTAAACAGTTTCCCATTATTGGCTTTCACAGGCTGAAGATTATATCGGATTGAAGGGCAGCTTCGACGATCATATCGGATTATTGATGCACGGGGACGACGGAGGACAGAAGGCCGCGATACAACCGGACCCAAGAGGTTTACCGAGCTTACCACCCAACCTGGAGGCTCGTCTACCGCAACTCGATCAGAGCTTGAGGATCACGCACGCCGAATGGTTGCCGGTCACGAAGACCAGGTGCGTTATCACCCTTTCTCGAATATTTATTCCCGATAATAATTATTCGATCCCCTCTAATTTTTCTTTCTTTTATATATATACTGTATATATTTGTTTGGAAATAAGATAAATTTAGAAAAAATTAATTATTTCGTTCGATAGATTTATTAGGTAGAAGAAAAAAAAAATATTTTCGCTCCTCTTCGAAAAGATCAATTGGAATTATTGGAATGAATTGGAATGCGTTAAAAACCTTGTTTTCAAGATAATCGGGTTTGTGAACGTTTGCCGAATAAATACCGCGGCGAAGAAAATGTTTACGTTTACGATTTTATTCCGTATATTTTATTTAACGTAGGTCAGTGTTGATTATTTTTATTCTGGCTAGAGATTCTCGAAATAATTCGATCTAAAAACGTGGTAAACGAAAATATTTTCGTTATTCGTGTTTATTATAACGATAATATAATCTAAAAATTAAAGGAAAAAAAAAATGTTACAAACGAGGATCATCATATTTTTAGGTCACTTTTTTTATACGTGGCTGAATTTCCTGTAAGATCTCTCTTCGTTTAACGTATCTTATTACGTTTATTGCGTGAAAAGGCTCGCGAGATTTTATTAAAAAATTTGTTGAAAGAGTTAGAGAAAAAATTAGGACAGGATATTATTTGAAAAAAAAAATATCACCTTTTCTCCCGATAAATTTCTCTTCCATCCTCCCGCACGAACACTTTTATGTATATACACGTAAAACAACAGAGAGAAGCACGTGAAGAAAAATTTTAAAGAGATGGTGTTTCTTTTTTTCCAATTCTCAGATTCAAATTCTTTGTATACTCAGCGTACTTCGATGACAGGGTTGGTGGTACGGGAGCACCAACAGGTAAAAGTCAGGGCATGGTTCGAATAATAAGCGCAACAAAGACAAGAGGACCGGAGCGTGTTTGGTGTAGACTTTGGTATCGACCGGAGAACGGAGGGAACGTAACTACTTCCGTAACGGTAGCTGCTAAAGTGAAGGTGTGTGTTAAGGAACAGAAATAAAAAAAAAAAAAAAAAAAAAAAAAAAAAAAAAAAAAAAAAAAAAAAAAAAA
>NW_006263490.1:204102-207309 GCF_000469605.1 Apis dorsata
ATAACGTTGCTTTAGAGAAAAATAGCAATTACGAGAGAAAAAAAGAAAAGTTGAAATGATGAAAGAGAAAGGAAAATATAATTTTTACGGAACTAAAGTAACATGTCAACTTTGCGTAATATTCATCTTCTTTATTATTTATGCCAATTAATAAAATAATGTTTACGAGATGGAAAATAATCATTACAAAATTAAAGCATTCAAATGTATACTCTAATTGCAAAAAATATATTTGTTTATACGTTCCATTTTGATACAAAATTATATGAATTATAATATATAAATTTTCTATAAATTTTTTGTGATGATATTCTTTCTATCTTATTTTATAATATCTCGAACAAGTTTTTTCTCCCTGTAATATATCGTATATGAATTAAAGGCAACGTGGTTCGACTCTTACTTGTAATTTCTATTTCTCTGAAAAAAAAAGCTTGTTGGAGAGATTCTAAGAAATGTCGATATAGTTAGAACGCGAGTTATAACACTCTGTACAACGAAAGTGACGGTTACATCGATCGTTTCGATAGGTGATCAGGGAAAATTGGAACTTGAAGTATAGTGCCTGCTTTGTGATTTGCCCGTTGCCGAAAGAATCGGCCACGATCGACAGAGTGCCGGAAACGGTGAGCGTGGTGGCCAGGCTGAAAGCATCGCCGACGAATCGCATCCTGGTTCAAAATCGGCCTGAAAATAGAGCGAAGAACAAAGAAATGTTGGCCGTTTGCGTGAAACCCCTGCATTACGATTACAACAGGGTATGTAGTAGAATTTTTGTTAGAAATTCAATTTATTATTTAAGATATAAAATTTTCACATTCGAAAAGTAATATAAATTTCGAAATAGATCGATTTTTCGAGCTTACTTATCAAAAACATACGAATTCAGGGAATAAATATACGTAAAATAAATTTTAAAACAAATAGATAATTTTAGAATAATTCACCGATTATTAAAAATTTATAGATTCGAAAAGTAATATAAATTTCGAAATAGATCGATCTTTCGAGTTTACTTACCAAAAACATACGAAATCAGGAAATAAATATAGGTAAAATAAATTTTCAGATAAATAAATAATTTTAGAATAATTTATTGATTATTAAAAATTTATGATTGAAAAAGTAAAATATAAATTTCGAAATAAATCGATCTTTCGAACTTACTTACAAAAAACGTAGGAATTCAGGAAATAAATATGCGTAAAATAAATTTTCAGATGAATAAATAATTTTAGAATAATTCACCGATTATTAAAAATTTATAGATTCGAAAAGTAATATAAATTTCGAAATAGATCGATCTTTCGAACTTATTTACCAAAAACATACGAATTCAGAAAATAAATATACGTAATAAATTTTTAGACGAATAGATAATTTCAGAATAATTCATCGATTATTAAAAATTTATAGATTCAAAAAGTAATATAAATTTCGAAATAGATCGATCTTTCGAACTTACTTACCAAAAACATAGGAATTCAGAAAATAAATATACGTAATAAATTTTTAGACGAATAGATAATTTCAGAATAATTCATCGATTATTAAAAATTTATGATTCGAAAAATAATATAAATTTCGAAATAGATCGATCCTTTGAGTTTATTTACCAAAAACATGAATTCAGGGAATAAATATACGTAATATACGTAAAATAAATTTTCAGATGAATAAATAATTTTAGAATAATTCCCCGATTATTAAAAATTTATGATTCGAAAAGTAAAATATAAATTTCGAAATAGATCGATCTTTCGAACTTATTTACTATTACGTTGAAACATAAAGAAAAGGCACGACACTTCGAAGTGTACACGATGTAATAATAATGTATTAACGAATGAAAAATTTGATAGGTATTACAACTCATAGAGTTCATCGAGTTGCACAGACTGCTTGGCGCTAGCCACGTGACTTTATACAACGACACGGTCGGCAGTGAGGCCGGATGCGCTCTCAAATATTACGAAGCTAAAGGTCTGGTGACCGTGTTACCTTGGCACCATTTGGACATGATCTCGCAGCGAGACATTCGCACGGAAGGATTGTTTGCTGCCCTCAACGATTGCCTTTATCGATCCATGTACAGATACGAATACGTGGCGCTGGTGGATCTCGACGAGTTCATTATACCCAGGCACAACGACACTATCATTGATCTAATCAGGTGAGAACCCCTTCATTTCTTTCATATCGCTCATAAATCTTGAGACAATTATTCTATTCACTTCCTTAAATTTATGTAATACCAAACAAAATTATTTTTGTCTCCATTACATCAAATTCGATATTCAATTCAAATAATAAATTATTAAAAAAAAATATTAAAAAAAAATTTTTTTTATATTTAATTAATTAAAAAAAATTTAAAAATATAAAGTAATTAAAAAAAAAAAATTCCAGATGGATGAGCAGTCGCATAAACGCCAAAGCCACCGGATCGTATTCCTTTCAAAACGCGTTCTTCTACCTTCAATGGGCGGACGACCCGTTCGTGGTGACCAGTCGCACCCCCATAGAGGCCGGTTTGATCACGTTGAAGAAAACTAGGCGCAGAACGAAGCTACACCCCCACAAACAGCGGTCGAAATACGTTTGCAAGCCCCAGAACGTGGTCGAGGCTGGAAATCACTTTGTATGGGAGTTCATCCCAGGACACGGGACTCTGAATGTTCCATCGGACGCAGCGATTCTCCACCATTACAGGGTCTGCGAGTTTGGCGGCGATGATTGTATAAAGACTCAATCGGTAGTCGATAGAACGGCCTACAAATACAAGAATAGATTATCGGATAACGTTGGGAAAACCTGGTCCGACCTAAGCGGCGAGTGCTCGTTACCCAAATTGGAACCAATTCCGGGTATGACGCCACGGATAAAAGCGAGCCCCAAAGTGTTGAAGTCGGTCAGGTAGCGAAAGACCATTGTCGATACTCTTTGGGATATTGGTAATTTCACTGGTACACCGAAGGTAGCGAGAACATATTTCTACAACTACGGTGGCCCGTAGTTTTCCCACTAGGACGGCCATTGCCTCTCGAAGAGAGAATGTTCCAATGGAGATTCGGGATTTGTATAGGATTTGCCATCGTAATAAACGCGTTTTTTCTACCTTTTTGCGGTCCACACGCCTGACGAATAATCTCGTTTAGAAAACGCGGAGAGGAAAAAAAAAAAAAAAAAATAAAAAAAAAAAAAAAA
>NW_006263490.1:207331-212532 GCF_000469605.1 Apis dorsata
CGAGCCAAAATGTTTGGAGGTGCGGTGGTGCCGATGCGGCACTTTGTTGAGAATGTTTGCGACGCTAAGCTGAACGAAAAGCTGACGAATAATATAATATTTTTCTACGTGAGAAAGACTCACGATCGACCGGCAAAGATCCGAGGCGACGAACTTTCCCGGACGATCCTGTATCTCTTACGCTATGGTGCTTCTTTCACGATTTTATACGGTATTGTATTTATGTACGAGTTTTATTTTTCGTTCGAATCGAAGCCGAACTATAGGATGTGAGAAAAATATAAAATATAATATAAGGAAATATTGTGAAGAATATCGCGCAGGGCCTAACGTTTCCGGTCTACATCATCATCGGCTATAATGTGAAACGTCTGATCTATCGTTATCTTGTTGATCTCTACTCTTCCCCCCCCCCCCCCTCTACCTCCCTCCCTCCCCTCTCTTTTATTTCACACCTATAAATCCGCACAACGTATAAAGAAAAACGTACGCATATCCATAGGATCAATAATTATAGTGGTAGTTTATGTATGTATAATATGTATCTAGAACATCTAGTATTTAATCCGATAGAGCGAAACGCGTAGAATGCGAAAATGTTTTTAAAAATGCCGTTTACACGTAACCGATTTTTTTTATTCGATCGGTCGATTTACGATAGAACGAAGAACGTTTTCAATTCGAAGGAAAAAAAAAAAATAATAATAATTGGGTTCACCTTTTATGGCGACTTATAATAATAGATTGCGTTCCACGATTTTATTCGTTGTCGAACAAGTCTCGAGCGAGAATAGTTTTTAATCCCTGAAAGTGTTTTTTAAGAACGTTGTTATAATAATAATAATAATAATAATAATAATAATAATAATAATAATAGTAGTTGCATTTCAAGATGAACGTAATTGTTACAACACAAAGGTGGGAGTATTTATGGTCAGCTAGATAGTGGTTACAGATTTGAGCGTTATGACAATGAATATTGCAAACTGTTTCTATAATTTCTTTCGTAATGTCACATTTTTTACGCGCACATACATTTATGTATATATGTGTATACACGGAAAGTGTACGTGTATTTACGTACACAGCATGTAGGATAGGTGAGATGAATACGTACATGTGATCGGTGCTAATAAGCCACAATCAACATGCCGCTCGGCCGTGTTGAGAGAATTAATAAATATTATACGACGACAATATGTATTTTGATTCCCTTGAAAATATATTTCGTAAATATATAAGTCTGGAATACATGTACAATTATACGAACAATTGAATTTCAAAAATTATTTAAAACACGTATGTCGTACATATATACATATATATCTTAAGTATTTTTTACAAAATTATTCGATCACGAAGACTATAATATTAATTACTTTTTATTAATATCTATTTACAGTTATTGTAAAAACATGCGCATAGAGATCGATAATTACATGGGCGGTATATTTTGGAATTTTTGTAATTCTTTTTTGTAAATGTTTAAAAATCCTCATCCGAATGATCTAGCTTACTAACGGCTCGTTTTTCTTGCCCAACCTTTAAATCAAAATTCCTAATTTCTGGCCCTCCCACGACGGAATCTAAGATATCGTCATCGTCGTCGTCGTCAAGATCGCCATCGATCAACAGATCACTGTCGCTATCTAATGATCCACCACTGTCGTTCGATTCTTGTATAATTCCTTTCTGACGTCCAGACATACTTCCATAAATACGACGTTGCGATATTTGCATTCTCGATGCTCGACCAGCTATTGTGATGTTGTAAATAATTAATTATTTTAAATCTATGTATCGTAGAAATCTTTTTTTTAAAATATTAGAAAGAAAAATGTACTATTTTTTTTTTATACCTGATTTTAATCGGCTGCTCGACGTTATTTTTTCGGTATTTTGTTTTTCAATATTGGTAAGAGGAGGTGGTGGCTCTTGAAGATTAGTAGGTAATATAGAATCGTTTCCTTCCATCATACTTTCGAAGTTGATATCTTCCGCTCTCATCTTTTCTAATTGTTTTCGCGTTGCTTCTTGCCTGTTACGAAATATTACATTATCTTCTATTTGCATAGAATGTATATATTAGCTTTTATAATTTATTTAATCGCAATTACCGCCTTTCAAATCTCTCTTGTTCCGTTTTAGCTGAATCTTCGTACAAATGTTCGAGATATGCCAGATAACGAAATTTTTGAATATAATCGTCGTATAAAATTCTTAATTCAACTTCAAGTTTCTCAAATTCTTCCATGAAAGCTGGGCGTACTTTTTTTAATGTTTGCAATCTCTTTTGATTTCTGTCGAGTTCTGCACGTCGCCTTTCAATCCTTGCATCCAAATTCTGTTCCGTGTCCTTAAATGGGAAATTGGAAAAATTATATATCGAGAATCTAAAATATTTTTAAGAATAAGATCGGAAAGTAATGATACCTTGACACTCTCGATTTGTTTCTTGGTTTCTTCAATTTCTTTACGTATATTTTCAATAACGCTTTTCAATGCCGTCTCGATTTCCGAGATGTCAAATTGTCTAGCAACCTTTGAATTACGAATTTCTCTGAGATCAACTTCACGTCCTAACAAATCAAATAGTGATGCACCAGTTACGGTCAACTGACTAGCTAATTGTCTAGTTGACTTTAATTCGTTTATCTTATTGGAAATGTCGAAATTAATTGTATTAAAATTGTCATCGGACATCACATTATTAATATTACTGTTATTTTGCGCATCGTATAATAATGTGGCAACTTTTAATAATTCTTTTACGGCATAGCCATCGGCTTGGTATAATTTTTTCGTATTTAATTTTATATTTGTTTTTAAGGCCTATATTAAAATCGTTTGATAATAAATTTTAATGTAAAAATATAATTCGTTTAAAAATAAAATGAAAAGAAAATTAAAAAAAAAAAAAGGAATTAAATGTTTAAAGAAATATTTATTTTCATTAAACGTAGAAATAAATATAAAATTCAAGATTTTTTTTACCATAAATTCAGCAACAGCGCGGATTAATGAGATACGTTCTTCTTCAGTACTATGATCACTAGGTATATCTGTATCTGGGTCAAATCTTTTAACCAGCCAAACAAGAATTTCTGCAACTAATGGAAAATTCGGTAATCGAAAATTTCCAACAGAAATTAATCTGGGATAACCAAGAACTCGCATTATTTCCGTGAAATCTATCGAAGAACAAATACAATTATTATATGTATATCATATATATTGTATTAAAATATTTATTAATTAAAATTTACTTACTTCTTAAGTCACGAAATGACATTTTTTATGCAAAAACAAAATTAAACTAAATTGCAATATTTTTCTTTAACTTTTCACGTTATGTTTTGATTTTCGTTTCGGACGTTGCCAAGGAAACGTATAGAACTAAATTAAATAAAGGATTTTTCATTGAAATTGTAATCAATTTTAATGAGAAATATTATACAGAATTATTAATTCTATATTTTTTTTATTATATAATTAAATTTTTCTTTAATCAACTAAAAAATTTAGAAAAAAGTTAAGTTTAAATAAAATTTTTAATTATTATAATTATTATATATCATGTACAATTATCACTACAATATATCATATGTTAAACTTCATTTATTCAAAAGTTTATTATTCTATATGATATAATATAAGGATATAATATAAAGAACATCAAAAATCCATAGGAGCTTTTCTAAACTCTTTCATCATAGAATGTTTTCGTTTTTCAAAGAGTCTTTTCCTTGCTGCTTTAAGATGTTGTTTCCTTTTTAATTCTAAAGTTTCTGGAGATGTTTCTGGTGGAGGTTTCGTCGCTTCCCATATCATATCTCTTAATTTTCGAAGAGCATCGGCTAAATTTAATTGTTGAGACCTTGTTAATTCTGACTTGATTATAAGATAACCCTCTTTAGATAATTTATCTTTATACTGTAACAATAATATTATTATGAATTCTTTTTTTCCATAAAATTAATTTTAAAAGTTACAAACCTGTTCCAATAGTTTGCTTTTAATCTCTTCTGATAACCATTTAGCGCTTTGTAAATGAAATCTTAGATTCACTTTACTATTTGTACAATTTACATGTTGTCCTCCTGCACCACTACTACGGCTATAAGTAATATTAAGTTCTTTAATTGGTATATAACCACTAAATTTAGCATTTGGATCCTCAGGAACCTGAAAATTTTATATAATTATATTATAAGATTTTTCATCAATGATTAATGTAAATAATTTATTAAATAATTTATAAAATGATAATTTGGAAAAACAAATTCATATAGATTCATTATAATGTAATGTAATGTAATGTAAATATATTCCAAATATATTGATATATTACAATAAACTTACAAAGGTTGGTGTGAAGAGTTTTATACTATGTGTAGGGTATAATTTATCAAGAGAATAAGCACTTTTATAAGTGAAAACTTTTCCAAAAATAGAAAAATTATTATAAGGTATTTTAAAAATTTGAATCCATTGTTTAGTGGTAATATTCATTTTGTTGTTTTTTTATTTTCAAAATCATAACATAACCTATATCGCGCGAGTAATAAACATATCGTCTGAATATTGCCACTTATTTATTTTCGAGAATCGATTCTTACAAAGATTTATCGAGATATTTCGATATTTTAAATTCTTTTGCAAAAAAGAATAAACAATTTATGTTTATGATTTGATAAAATTATGATTAATTATAATTTATCATGAAAAGTTATTAATTAATATTTAATATATATATATATAAAGTTTTATGAATGTGTGCAAATATTTCAAATGAATGCATTATTTTTATTTAATTTTATTTTATTTAATTATAATATGTTACGTTACATTGCATAATATTAAACATATGAATGACATTATATTAGATCATTATTTTTGTAAATAAAATTAATTTATTTTGATTAGTTTGTTATTACATAGTATTATTATTATTAAATTTTATTTACATTTCAGATTTTTTAAATCTATTTATAAATTTTATATTAAATTATTTGTATTATATTTATATTAAATATGAGTCTCTATGTAGTCACCTCCTCGTTGGTGAGACTCGGTAATTAGCATCACTTTCCACTATATTCACTTTCCACATAATTCTTGATTATAGAAAATATTATATAAAAAAATATTATTAAAAAAATTATATTATAAATTATAAATATTATATTAAAAATTTTTTT
>NW_006263490.1:212815-215508 GCF_000469605.1 Apis dorsata
ACGCTTTAATTTATTCTTTTATTTTTCAGTTTTCTTCAATTTAATTAAATTATATATTAATTTCATTTTTTTTATCTTTTTTTTATTATTTATATTTATTTTTTTTTAATCTGATTAATTTTTATGTGAAACTAATTTTATAAATATAATTCTTATTACATTTTTCATAAATAGGCGTTTGATATTATAGAATATTTATATTAAATCCATAATTATATATTTCAATTTTTGCGCGGTTAAATAAATAAGGAATCGTATGTTTCAGCCAATCAGAAGCGTTCTAGGCAAACCTATGACTCGTGGCGTCATTCGTTTATAGAAAATCATCGTGACAGGATACCGATTCGAGAATCCTATTACGCAGTAAGTAATTTTATTCATATTCTATTATCGAATTTATGAATTATCGTTAACTTTGTTTACTTAATAATTTATTAAACACTGTAATAACGAAATTAATTAGTCCTTTAATTTTTTTGTACTTTTATCTTTGATCGTTTAATTGATCGTCCAGTTGAGGTTATTTGCTTGTATCGATAGTTTTTGTTGTATCATAAATCTTTTAATATATTATATTATAAAATTTCACTTCAGTTATTGTCTTATTTTCATATAATTTTAATTTTATATTTGTTTTTTTATGTTTCTAATTTTTATTTTTCCAGATTATCGTTTCATTGCTGAGATGACTTCGAAAAAATATTCTACGATTATTATATAATATATATAATTTATAAATGATGGCTTTTTTTGGATATCAGATAAGATTTTATTTATTCTCATTTTAATAGATATATTATTTAAAATAAAATATATTAATTTTCGAAATATTATTCATATCGAATTGAATGCATATTTGTTTTACGAACAATTTTATTTCATCAGATTTAATTCAGTGACACATATTTATTTTCTAATTGAATCCATCTGTGTTCATATTATTTTTCTTTTTTTTCGTTCATGTTATGCTCGAAGTTATAAATATTTTTTAACGTGTAACTTTTTCAATAAATTTAGATTCGCGTTCGAAGTATGTTCGACATCTTTTTATTCGTTGCTCTAATTCGCAATTCGATAATCGAAATTGATCGTGGAGTATCATTGTATTATCGATAATTGAAAGTTTGATTATTATTCAATTATAATATAATTATTTATTTTTTAATTTTATAATTGGTAAGTATATCTTTTATTAATATATTTATTTTTTATTATTATTTTATTTTTTATTATGTATATTATTTATGTACGATTTGTTATCGACCTATCGATCATACCCCCTTCCTAATTTCTATTTCGATAATCGAAATCGTGGCGTGGAAAAGCATCAGTCTAGTTTCGATAATTGTGGAATTTAGACGCGTCATTTTTCCGTGTGGTGTGTGATTTGTCTGCTGCATATAATTTATTTCTAGTTATAATTTATTATTTATACGTTAATATTCAATTATTAAGTGTTTCTTATTATAATTAAAAATCATTTAGTGACGAAATTATTGTTTTTTTCGCGATTTATTCATTCCTTATAATTACAGGTTAGAGACACAGGTAATTCATATTATAACATTTCCACATAAAATTTATGTTTGATTATTTTTTTATTATGTAATTATATAATGTAATTGCTTAATCTTAATGTTTATTTGAAAATCTGGTTTTTTTTGTGCAGATTATTAGTCGATTGTTGGAAGGATGAAAAGGCGCGAAAATTTTCAATATGGACGCCATAACGTCTTTTGTCTCAAAAAATATTTCTGATCGCAATTTGTAGAGTCAGTGTTTGCTTCGTAATAGTATTTTTAATATTTTTTATGTAATATTTTTCTTGTAATATCTTTAATTATAATAATTTTTCGCGAAATTAGAATCAGTGTTTGTTTGCCGATTATATATATATATATATATTAGAGTCAGTGCATCAGAAACATAAGATCGATTATCACGCAAAGAGGTAATTATTTTTATATATTATTCATAATTTGGAATTCATCTTTTTTCAAATATTGAGACTGAAATAATGCTAATGTTTTGTTGTAGTTTCTCCTATCAAATGATGGCTTCTCTATTTGGGTAACAGCAGCAGATTGATGACAACGCAGATTCTTCGCATCTAATGGTGAGTCGCATGCATTTTGATTCCTCCAGTCAATCATATCGTAGGACGAAAAGTCTGAATCGATATGGGTGACAGGTTGTATACATAGAATTTTGCACGAGCACAGTGACCATGAGTATTTATACTCATGAGTAGTAACATTTTCTATATTTTATTTATTAGATCAGGCTAGGTCTTCTTGCATGTTTTTAATACTAATATTATTCTAATAATAATACATTGATACGAATATTCGAAAAATATAACAAATATGTCTTAAATGATTTAATTATTTCATTTTTAAAATAGCAAAAATAAATTTTAATGCAAGAAGACATTTCGCGACAGATAGATTTTGATATCAAAGCTACAAGTTTTGAATACTTTTGTTGTGTTTTTGAAAATATGCTTTGATAGAAGAATCGCCTGAGGGTATTTTCATTAATATTTAAATTTGAATCAATTACTTCATTGCATTGTAACTTAATCTCTTTTTCAATAGATGCATTTTTTTTTGATTAGTAATTCTTTGTAAAGAATATTAGAATTCAATATTTTATTACATTGGAAATAAAATAGAGTCATAGTTAAAATTTCA
>NW_006263490.1:216558-216978 GCF_000469605.1 Apis dorsata
TGAATGTGTTGGTGTGCCTGTTTTGCCAATTTTTAAATATAGGGTTAGGTAGGACAGGTAGCATACTTTCTGGTGCGAATGTTAGTGGATAAGTAGGTAGGGCCGGGCAGGTTGTCACAGTCTCCGCTCGGGTAGGCGCGTTTTCGCGTGGCAATCTGTTTCAGAGAATAAAATTTGAAGAATCGCGGGCAAAGCTGGAACAAGCGAAGCGCGCCATTTCTTTCTGGCTTTGCTCATCGATTTTTCGAATTTCGCGGTCGAGGTCGCGATTCGGTCTCGAAACGAACGTTGCGCTCGAGATTCCGTACTTAGCTTCCGTGATTTTTTTCTTTTATTTTTTATTTTTTTTTTCGCGAATAGGGAATCTCGAGCCTAGATTTAAGTTTCAGCGGGCATCGCGCCCGAAGGAGGAAGACCGAA
>NW_006263490.1:217000-235825 GCF_000469605.1 Apis dorsata
TCCGACAAACTGTCACGAAGAGGGCTGCAACCGAATGGCTTCTCATTTTTTGGATCTTGTTTCGGGTCCAAAGAATGGGAAGTCATTGTTACTACCTCGTCACTGTGCTCGTTTTAGTAATACGTAGTATATATTTTTGTATGTGTTTTTGTCTGGCCGTTGCATGTGGGCCCATCATCGTCCAGTCGTCATGGGGCAAAAATCGCGATTTTTGAATTAGTGTTGCGTTATAAACGATGAAGAATTAGCATGATTTTTTCGAATTTAAATTCTCCAATATATACATCGCGATCGTTTCAATTAATAAATAAATAATCGCGTTTTTGAAATAGTATTGCGCCCATGATTCTTCCACGATGAATGTGGAAGATGTTCCTGGACCACTTGATGCGGTTACAAGAGCTGCATAAGAGTGGTTGTACAATGGCAGCCTGATACAGCTGCAACAGATCCGTTATTATTAGTGTCGCGTTTAATTATAATGAGTGCATAAATTAGTATATCGTTGTATAATAATTATAATATCATGGTATTAGAGATACATGTTTTCGGGAAATTTTATTTTTTTTTTGTTGATTGATAATTGAATTGCGAATAAGCACTCTTCGCGAAAAAGGAAAGATCCACTCACGGTTTCGTTCGATGGTTTTAGATTGAGTGGACAATTGTTTCGATAACCCTTCTGGTATGTTTTTTTTTTTATCTTTTTCTTTCCAGCATTCAGCATTCTTCTTTTTAGTGGAGTATTTTTTTTTTTTTTTTTTTTATATTAAAAGATGTCCACCACAATCGATCAAAGATTCCCTTTTCTTATAGGAAATCTTTTTTTGGGGTTTGTATTTCATAATAATACGAGACAAAATCCCATAAGATGTCACGTCTTTCTATTCTGTTTATCCGGCCGTCTGTGGATAAATAGTTATTAGATACTAAATTCTATAGTGAGAGGGAACTCAGCGTCTCGTAAAACAAATGCGCCGGTATATATTTGTTTGCGGTTAGGTTTTATTATCAAAATTACCACATGAAGAGTAATGACCCATTCAAGGCTACCTTGTTACACCAATTCGAAAAGAAAAAGAAAAAAGGAGTATTAAAAGTCTTTTTGCAATATCTCTCTCCCCCTCACAATCAATAAATATTTTCTAAAAATTGTAAATTTAAAATATTTTAAAATATACAGTCCAATATTTATATTTAGTTAATTGAAATTCGATCTTTGAATTTTTTCAAAGAATACGTGAAAAATCGTGGTAGGGAGCAGGGTATATATTTTTCGGAATGAAAAGTAGATTAGACGCACGAAAGGGTCGGTACACGCGCGTTATTGTGTACAACGCACGAACTATCGGCGCAATTGCGGTTTTGCAATCGTTCGAAGGATTGCGCAAGCGCATTCTGGAAAATACTAAGGTAATAACCGACAAGCGATCTGCCGCAAGGACGCCGAACTTCTTAACTCGGCTATGCGTTTTTCCCTGCTTAAATACTGTGACAAGGACATTGCTTTACGGGTTGTTGCACCGAGACCCAATAACGATTTGCCGACAAATCGTAAAATCAACCGAACTTGCCGATTATGCGGAACGATCATCCTCTCGACGCCGAGTGTCTCGTGATCGACGTTCGGATCTTTGCAAACAGTTTGCGAAATGCGTAGGGGAAAGTAGGGTAAAATAAAACGCTTGCATTCCAGTTTTTTTAAAACTAATTTTGTTAACACGAGTTTGTTAGATAGATATTTGGATAGGAAAGAAAAATAAAAGTGATTGGATCCGAAAGGTTCATAGATTTTTAGATTGGCAAGAGGGATGGGAATTGTTTGATTATTATATAAAGGAGTAGATCTCGAGAAAATTCTAATCTGAGTAAAGAATTTATTCAAGTATACGTACCATCGAATATGTTTGTATAGAAAAGGAGAAAGTGCGTGGGCGGTGAAATATTTTGCATGGAAGTCGAGTAGAAGATCGAGTAAAGTTAGGTTAGGTTGCATTTAAGAATTTATGTGCAAATATCAATGTAACTTTATAAGAAAAACAAAAAAGAAAAAAGGAAAGAACAAAATATTTTGCAAAAGCTATTCAAGATTAGATTAAGCCAAATTCTTATATTCACAGATCGAAAGATTTAATGATTTTAGAATTACTTTTATTTTTATACAATTATAATTTTACTTCTTCTGGAAAAACGTCGAATATCATTTGTTTCGTTCTTTATTTGCCTTCTGTCTCGTTAATCGAGGACGAATATCGTGGACAAATAGAAGGAACGAAACGCAGAGATGGAGAGAAAAAAGAAAAATGGGAAAGAAAAGGATTGCACAATTTGGCGCGTGATCGCAGCCTGGTGGAACGTTTGCGCGTGCGCAAACACACGTACACGCGATTTGCGAAGATGTATTCGCTTATTCTATCCTACAGGCGGTTCACGTATCGAGTAAAATATCCTAAGTGGCTCGCCATCTATGCTTTTCGTCACTTTGATTTTCACACGTTCGTTCAATTCGACTATCGATTAATAAAATATAATATGAAATAAATGAAATGTAATTTATTACTCTTTGTAATAGGAATACAGAATCATCTCTTCGAAATCAGTTTTAATATTCGCGTTTTTCCCTCAATTTTTCTAATTTCGTAGCACGATGGAGGGCAGTTTGATTAATCGTTTATCGAAATCGTGTGTTATCCGATTTTTATTCTCGTTGAGCGTGAGAGAGTTTATATCGTAAGTATAGTTCACGATGGATGATCTTTGGTCTTTCTAAAGGCATCCTTCGATAAAATTATTTTAATGAAAGAGTAGCGTCGCTAGAAAGGAACTTTATCGAGAAAGTTAGGAGAGAGTCGAATTCGAGTTAACTTTCTTGCATTTCGAGAATTAATGTCATAATAGAGGAATTAATTTTACAGGATCAACCCACGAGTAATTTCGTTTTATAACAAAGTATACAATTTAAATTGCGGAATAAAAGGATTAGAATAAAATTAATTCATCGTGCGTATTTTACAACGAAAAATGAAACGAGAGATAGAATATATACAGCATTTGAAAATGAATGTTATGTTGAGGAATCGTAAAAAAAAAAATTTTTTTTTTTTTCACCACCACGAGGTGAATGAAAAATAAAATAGACAATATGCAGCTTCGAAAATAAATTTTATGTCATAGGAATCATAAAAAATCATTTTCCACCATGACAATGGCCGATTACACGCATCAAACGCAATAACAATAAAGATTAAAGAAATAATAAATCCAGAATTACCTATTTTTCTTTTACGATAAAATTTTTCAAACGGTAAAATCCCTGAAAATATAGGCTGTAAAAATTAAAGTTAAACAAATTTTCAAAATTGAAATATTAGAAATTAAATCGAATAACGATCGATCGATAAAATTCCTTATTAAAATAACATTATTTATCATATTATTAAGATAAAATTATACGGAATGATCTAATATCCATAATAAACCAAATAAAAATTTTTCACTCGATTCTTTCATTATTTTCATCGCTCGCGTCGAAATGAGAAATCAATCTTTTACCAAAAAAAGAAAATTTTCATTCTATTCTCGATCGTTCCTCTTCATTACACCGTAATGAAGACGCGTTGGATGCACACAGCTATTTTGCTGTTTTCGTAATGGATTACGCAGGCGAGGATGCGGCTCACGTGTTGTTCTCCACGCGGAACCGGATCTGAATTATTCTGTAACGTGACAATAACGTGGAAAACTTAATCATCCTAACTGGAAAGGTGGAAGTGACGATGTTAACGGGAGGAAGGGAAGGGGGAATGCCGTTAGCGTTTACCGTTGCAAATTTTTATATTTTTTTTTCCTCTTTCCTCAATTGTGACGTGATTATTTGATAATATTTAATAATAGCTTTGACGATAGTCCGGCAATAGTGGTAATTAAGCGATCGCTTTATGAATAGCGTTGGAAATTTTTTTCAACGTCCCACGAGACAAATTTAAAAAATTTTTTTTTCGAATTTTTAGAATTCTCTAATCTTTTTTAAAAAATCTTTCAAAAAGATAATGATTCCAAGAATTCCATTATAAGAGTTCTTTCTTTGAAAAATTTCGAAATTTATTGAAATTAAAACACATATTTTCAATTATACATTTATTTTCGAGGTATGTGGAAAAAAATTATATAGCTTTTCAGAGAAGTATCAAAATTACGGAAGTAACGTTTTTTTTTTTACGATTTTTTTTTCTCTACAAAATTTCAGAAAATAGAATTTTTACGAATAAATAATTAGAAATACGGAGAACTATTTCTTTTTTTTTCTTTTTTTTTTTTTTACATCACGCAAATTCCGTCTTCGAGATATCTTAATAAGGCCGAGATACGATAAAATTAAAAGTACGTCTCGTTAGTATTTACGATTATATTTTATGCGTATGCAGATGGGGTAATCGAAGGTTTATCTGGAAAATTTGCATCGGTTGCTTGAGATCCTGGAAGGCGACAGCCGCGTTTGCTTTACGTAATTATCTACATTTTATCTAATTCAACGATTCCACGATTTGTCCCTGAATTTCAACGAACTTCGTTTCGAAACGAATATTCATGAAAGAAGAATTTTTCGGAACATCGACATTTATATTTATCGACACATTCTTCCATTATTTTTTTCTTCTTTTAAAATTTTTTCTCTCTCTCCATTTTTTTTTATTTCGTTCCTTTTTCCATTCTGTTTTTCTTCTTCTTCTGTTTTCTTTTTAACTCGAGAAATATTATTTATAACATTAATAGATAATGATTTTAAGAATATTAAGGGTTTCTTTGATTGTGATTAATTGGTTATTATTGAAAGAGATTTCAAGAGAAAAGAATTCGAAATAGTAACAAAAGTATATCTTTTTTTCGATCCTCCATATTTTATTTCTCGTCTTCTTTCTAGTCCTTGTCTCGAGATTTATCCTTTCAGATTTCGTTGTTTATCTTTTTTAAATTCTTTGACTCTTGATTTATTATATTTTCGACCGAAATTCCTCCTTCCAACTTTTCTTTCTTTCTTTTTACAATTCTTTCTCTCACACGCTCGCTTCGTATCTCTCTCTCATTTTTTACACTCTCATTTTCTTATAACCCTCTATGCCTAGTATTTATTTTATTGTCCATTTAAAATATAACGATTGGTGACTCGATTTTTTAACAAGTCTACTTAATTCACACACTATTTACGATTTTTTCGCAAGTAGAATAATTGCTTAGTTAAAAAATTAATTTTAATTTCGCATTTTACAATTGGATAATATATTTCTTACATTGAATCGTTAAGACGTATAAGTGATGGTTCATTTATCTAGTAATCGTAATAAAATTTCATTCATATTCATGTAGTTAAATAAGAAGAAAAGAAATGATAAAATTTATCCAAGCTTCTAAAATATCCAATTTTGAAGTTTAGATAATTGATACTAAAATTTCATTCGATTAAGTAAGAAGAAAAGAAAGCATAAAATTTATCAAAGTTTCAAAATATCAAATTCAAAAGTTTAGATAATAAAATTCATACGTAATTAAGTAAGAAGAAAAGAAATGATAAAATTTATCCAAGCTTCTTCCAAAATATCCAATTCGAAAGTTCAGATAATTGATAGTAAAATTTCATTCGATTAAATAAGAAGAAAAATCATAAAATTTATCCAAGTTTTCAAAATATCAAATTCAAAAGTTTAGATAATAAAAATAAAATTTCATTCATACTTAATTAAGTAAGAAGAAAAGAAATGATAAAATTTATTCAAGATTTGAAAAATAATTTTCCTCGTTCCAAAATATCAAAATTGGCGCCCGTACGAAATATCGGTTCGCAATTAAAATAAATTTATAACCGGCGCGTCATGCGAGTGGTTGTTGTTGCGCAATGGAGTGTATACCATAAGAAAAAAAAATTGGATTTTCTAGGCACACGTGCGCCGATTCGTTAAACGCGTTGCATTCCATCCGTACGAAACATCGAGCACAATCGGTATCCGTCTCCCTCTTTAAACTCGTCTCACGAATTCTCTATAAATATAAAACGTTCCGCCATTGTGAGAGAAAGTTGCAGTTTGATTACGGTTTACCGATCGAAAAATATAAATCTTCCAGAACTGTCTATCTATTTAATGGTAACTCGGATTCGAAACACTTCCGAAACTTTTAGTTTCCAATTCTTGGATCTCGAAGTAATATTTTTCTTCAACTTAATAGCAAAGTTTATTTTCTTCGAGATTTATTTTAACAATTCGATACTAGATAAATATTACTAGATATCGTTATCTCAATTGATTCTCTATACCAATATTACTAGATATTCTTTCATTACCCCAATATTATAGGGATCTTAATATCACTAGATACTCCATTGTATCACTATAATTTCATTTTTCCGAAATATTTTCAATCTTTTCTTACTAGAGAATTAAAAAGATAATTTTCAAAAATATGTAATTCCAACAATCTTCGATTTTCAAAATCTTATTCTTATTCCAAGATTATTATTCCAATATTACTAGATATCGTTACCTCAATTATTGATTCCCTATACCAATATTAATATTCTTTCGTTACTAGCATTATTCCAACATTACTGGGGATCCCTATATCACTAAATACTTCATTGTATCACTGTGTTACTATAATTTCATTTTTCCGAAATATTTCAACAACCTTCGATTTTCGAAATCTTATTCTTATTTCAATATTACTAGATATCGTTATCTCAATTGTTCATTCCCTACACCAATATTACTAGATATTCTTCGTTACTAGCATTATCCCAACATTATTGAGGACCTCAATATCATTAGATACTCCATTGTATCACTATATTTTCAATCTTAGTAGAAAATTAAAAATTTGCAAAAGTGTATAATTACCAATAATCTTCGATTTTCAAAATCTTATTCTTATTCCAATATTACTAGATATTCTTCCCAATATTACTAGAGACCTCAATATCACTAGATACTCCATCGTATCACTACAATTTTATTTTTCCGAAATATTTTCAATCTTTTCTTGCTAGAGAATTAAAAAAAGATAATTTGCAAAAATGTACAACCTTCGATTTTCGAAATCTTTGTTTTCCATTAGGCCACTGCCGGTCAAGATTCTCGTTTTACCCCCATGTCGATCCACATGAAATTTACGCGCATTCGCGTGACCGTGACCCACCTCGATGAATCGTTCGCAATCGTTTCTCCGTTTCCACACGGAGTTGTTGGAACGGATCGAACGGATCGCGAACGACCTTGTGACTCGTCCTCCGAGTTATTTTAAAGTCTGGCCGCGTGCAGCCTTTAACAGGTAAGCAACCTGTCGAAATAAAATAAAAATCTTAACTTATATTCGACGTATAGCAACGTTGACGTGAATTATTGATCCCGCACTTTTTTGCCCGTCCAAGAGTGAGAAAAAAATTTTTTGGATTTTCCTCTCCCTTTTCTCATTCCAGTTTACATATGCTCGATTCCTCGTGTTAATTTAATAAGCGGAATTTCTCTTCTTTTTTTTTTTTTTTTTTTGGGTCATTTATCTTTCCTATCCTAATTTATAATTATTATCAAAAGTTAACTTTCGTTTTCTCTTTTCGTCGAATGTAATAATTTATAGATTTCGTTTTTATTTTTTTTTTATTAAGACACATTTCTTAAAATCATACTTCTTAACGTTTCAATACTTGAAATTATTTCACCGTGTTCCAAATATATATAATCCAAACTATATATATAAGTTTGTTAAAATTTGTTTAAAATATTCCGTTACAACTTTCTATCGTGATTCGAAACAGCCTTCCACTTCTATCCTTCGTGTACGAGCTATTTTTAAAAAAGGAAGCAATTTGAACGTAATATCAGTTCCCAATCTCGTCGTTTTCAATTTTCTATTTCGTATCGGCCGATTAAATCGACTTTTATGGCGCGAAACTCGTCACACTAGATTGAGAAAGTANTTGTTCGATGTTGAAGAATGAAAATTATTAGCTTGAGAAATATATATATATATATATTTAAAATTACTCCAATGAAATTTCAACAAGGAAGACAATTTTTCAATGGAATGAATCACGATGTTTATTTTCGTGGTTGGGTGATTAGCTTTTATTAGAAAACAGTGGCAGTCGTTTCCTGCCTCTTATTTCATCTCGTGACAGATGTGGTAAGTGTATGTCGATTACGCGTAACGTTACTACTTTTATTAAGCGTGTTACTTACTCCGGCCGTTTATTTATTTATTACGTAATTTCACTTTAATTGCAAAACCATTCACTCATCGAGTCACTTGTTTGTTTGGAAAATTATACGGATGGATATTCGATGATGCGACGTGAGACGAGACTCGAACAAAGGTAATTTCAATTTAAACTGTCTTTCGGAAAAAAGAAAAATCAATTCTCATCGCATCGTCGAACCGAGCCGTTGATTAATCATATCGGAATACATTCTCTGACGTGAAAATTTGTAAAAGCGTAAAACAGATTTAATCGCGCTTGACTAATTTAATTTAACACGCGAGAAAAGTGAATGATCTCTATTTAAATACCTTCAAAATTGTTTGAATTAGAAATAGATCGATAGTTTTCTCCTCGATTCCTTAATAAGAATAAGATTTCGAAAATCGAAGTCGGAATTACATATTTTTGCAAATTATTACTTTTTAATTCTCTATTAAGAAAAGATTAAAAATGTTTCGGAAAAATGAAATTATATAATGGAATATCTAGTGATATTGAGGTATCCCTAGTAATGTTGGGATAACGCTAGTAACGAAAGAATATCTAGTAATATTGGTATAGGGAATGAAAATTGAGATAACGATATCTAGTAATATTGGAATAAGAATAAAACATTAGAGATATTGTTGGATCGATAGGATAATAAAAGATAAAGTTTCTAAAATTCCACGTTTTTAATTCTTTTACATAAATCAGGTCACGAGTTTTCATCCAATCGTTCAGAATCGTATTCGCTCGATAAATGGTAAAAATACAAAGAAAAACTCAAAATAGATCCCAAAGAATCCATTGAAGAATCCATTACTCGTATACAATAGATGGAAAAAATTTAATAATTAAAATTATTTCGATAATTTATTCAAAAATTCTAATAATAATAAATATTATTCAAACATTTTAACTACTTCAACTTCACTCGAAATTTTTAACATTAGGCCGACGATAACTACGTTATATCGATCGTTCAACCACATGGATCGTCCTTCCCCTTCTCTCAACCTCTCCTCGAAACCCGTGTACACAAACAAATTACACACAGTAGTATAGTCGGAGGCACGAGCAAGCGCGTTTGCGCAACAGCGCCGTGTCCCGTGTGTTGCTCGAGAGCAGGGAAAACACGGTGGTGACGAGCGAGGATGCATCTCTTCTTCTCCCGGGTTACGACAAAACTGGCTGGCCCCTAAGCGTCGTCGTTCGAGTCGATGTTACGAAACAAGGATGTCTGGTGCGGAAAGCGGGTCAGCGTACGGTTCGTTTAACCGTTGCGCCCGGTTCCTGGATCGTTCGTACACACTTGCTCTTTTTGCTCCTCTTCCTTCGCAATACGCTTATCGAAAATCCCCCCGACCCGACCATTCGATCACGTGTTCGACGCGTGTTGTTTACTACGGGCTTGGGGAAAAAACGGTGAAACGGATCTTGTTTATCGCTGTGCATAGACACACGACTCGGTCGGTATTGTTGACTTTGCAAAATTTGTTTGACGTTGCGGATTGAATAGTAGAGGGAGAGAAAGGAGGGATAGGAAAGGAAAAAGATTTTTCTTTTTTGAAAAGGTTTAGGTGGGCAAATAGTATATTGTCCGACAATATGGGCATAAAATATATCTGTTATAAATATTTGTATTACGTAATTTAATTTATGATCTTTTCCTCGACTACAACAAAAGTGAAAATAACTTTCTAGTTTTTGCTTTCTATTCGATAATACTTATTTCCTGTAATATACATATAATTAACGAGATTATACGAGAAAGTTGAATAATCTAATTCGAAGAAATAAACACGGTGCTGCCAATTGTTGCGATAATCAATGAGCAGAGCGAGGATGCAATGCACATTGTGCAACCTATTTTGAATTTCTAATCTTATCCTAAGGATAGTCTTCGTATCGTAGTGTTGATTGTTCTCAATCTGTTTTAACCTAAATAGAGACGCGAAATTATTCCATCCCAAAAAAAAAAAAAAAAAAAAAAAAAAAAAAGAGAGAAAAAAACATCAGATTAATATTCCTCGACGCAAAGATAAAACAACTTTTGATAAATCTAAAAAAGAACTTGTCACGCATCTCGAGTTAAATCACGTTGTGTTAATTCTCATTATGCAAGCCTTAAATTGACAACTTCACAGACAAGACGAAGAGCCGCGTGATAAATTTGACACGCTCTCAAGGTTGATGATATTTAGTAGGCCTCTATTCGTGCGTTCGTAAAGACAAAGATGGTTATGCAGATTCTTCTACGTGTGTGATACAATCGTGGATACTTGTCCTTGATATCTGTGTCTGCTTCACACCACCAGTGAATCTTTGTGACTAGTGATGGGATCAAGTTCAATATGTGCTCGTAATTACGCTTCGTGCAATTCCTATAATTCTAGGTATCCCTAGAACGCCTCTCCCTAGTGTTCCCTAGAATTCCATACTATTATTAAAGAATCGGCACATTTCGAATGTGTATCTAATAAATATACCTCATTCTTCTCACAGAAATGAAAAAGCCATTAGTATATTTTTTTCTCTAGTGTCCCCTAGAATTCCATATTCACCGCTAAGAATCAGCGATTCGAACTCTTTTCTTTAAAATATATTTCAGAAGATTAATAGAAGAAAAAGTGACTCTTTTCCACTCGACGTGAAAATGTTTACTATCGATTGATTCAGAAATCTTCAGAATTTTGCTATACAAACCATCCGATAGAAAATTCCTTCGAGAAGATGCCGACCTCGTTCCATTCGAATCGATCGTGGCTCGAGTTAGAAAGGTATCGACTAAACTTTTCCTTGATTGCGCCTTATGCACTGTCATCAGGAACGTCGAGCACGCCGAACATCTTCCAGATCGTGTCGTTCGATAATGTACTCTATTCTTGAAAGAGTATACGCGTACTTGCTCCCTTCATACGTCGGTTGGGAATTTTTGAACAGGCATCTTCGTAAATCGTTTCTGTGAACAGATAAAGTCGTGAATAGATTGCGGATGTTTGCGCATTTATTATTAACGTCTTGGAATGTATCGTTCGTGCGTCACAGATGAATTGGGTTGTTTTTTGAACGAATAAATTACGTAGTCGATTTTTATTTCTTCTTCTAGAACGTGGATACGGTGAATTGAATGGGAGCAGGTGGTTTAATTAAAATCGAATAACCCGAGGATATTTTTGTTTAAATTTTTAATTAACCAAAAAACGAAGAATCGATTTTTTTTTTTCGATCTCGAGCTCTACTTTACTATCCTCCTCGCTATTTTCGAAAAATCTCAAACTAATTTTGAGTTTTTTTACGATATATTTACAATTTCAATCGTATTTTTATAATATTTCAAAACAAATTATTTTTCTAAAATTAAAATTGTAAAATTCAATCCAACAATGATGGAAAACACGCGACATTGTCAGAGCTGCGAATGTATTGGCACAAAGGAAGATTAATTAGAATTAACGTCAATGATATATCCACGTCAATGGAATATAATCAAATTATAATATCCAGCTAGATCCAAGATAGAGTATCGAATCAATCTTCAATCTTCGTTCTCTGTACAAAAATAAAATTAAATGCACGTCATTCCATTCTAGGATTCTCGACCCCTCCTTTTCAAATTTTCAATTCCTGAAATAAAACTTACATATAATAAAATTATAATAAAAGACATGACAAAGAAACATCGATAAAAATTATCTTTTTGAGAAAAATCGTCGTCGGTTTTAAGAAAAAAGAAGCCAGAATTTAAGAAAACAACGGCATCGTAATTATCATGTTGACTTAATATCTCCCCTGTCACGTTACAACGAAGCGAATCCTGCACGAAAAGAATTGAGTAACGGCCTCCTCAATTAACATTCATTATGCCCACGATGATACCTCGCGAATCGATATCTCGTCCTGATCGCATTCCAGAATAATCCTTCTGGCGTAACGAGATGTAACGCAAGTAGGAGAAAGTTGTTATGTTTTTGTAGCGCATTTATTACCCGCCATATTCGATCGAGTATATGTGTGTGTGTGTGTGTGTGCTGCACACGTGTATGTATATATATATATATAAAATTTTTGGTAGGAAGAAATTTAAAAAAATAAAAGCGAGTTCGATTTTATTATCAGAGAGAATCAATATGGGGATGGATGGATAAGGAAATGGAAAGTTGTTGGGAATATTCAATTTTTGCGAAATTTTGCAGCGATTCAGGATAAACAAGTGAGTCAGAATCGCTTCGAAATCCAGTCCAGAGTTTACGAAATCCTGTTAAGGCAACCGTTCCTAGGGAATTTGAATGTTTCTTCTTGTTAATTAACGAAATTTGAAGATTCTCTCGATAATAATATTGAAGATGGGTTTATTACATGTTATACAGGTAGTTAATAGTTCACAGGAGACTATAATAATAATTTACACGCATGGAAAAATGATTTTACGTAAGACGAAATCTGAGAAAGAAGTAGAGATTGACTTTCTTCGCCGATTGCAATTTCTGATTATGTGAGCGGTGGCGTGAAATAAGTCAACTATTAGATTAGATCTAAAGTTTGATCGCCGGTGAAAAGTTAATTGCGTAAATCGTATCGTTCGATTTTCCTTGAAAAACGTTAAATGTCCACTCATCGTGTGCATTTTCATCATTTCTTGACTTTAAACCGAACTTTAAATCGAATAGGCTTGCTTTAAGTTCCAAATTATCGGAATTTCCATTAAAATTCTATCCTATTTTTATCATTTTCAGTATCGTCCAATTGTAAAAAATATTTGAAATAAACGTTTACACGTGAAAAATGTAAAAATACAGAATATCGAAAATAAAAAATAAATACTAGTTTACATTTATTTTCATTTTTCAGAATTATTCGTCCCAGCAACTCACTTTAGAAATCTTCTGCTTCTATTACTTTTCTCACTTACAATATTAACTAACTAAAAATATTATATATAAATACTATATAATACTATATAAATAAAATACTAAAAAAGAAAAAAAGAATTTAAAGAATGCCTTTTGATATTCACGATTCTAGGATGTTAAAATCGATCCTGACCGCGGAATAAATTCTCCTCCACCTCGATGAAAGCGTGCGATCGAACAGGGAGAGAGGAGGCGATCGTGAACGTGAGTCAACGTTATTTTTAAAGGCAGAGCCGCGTTTAGGATGCCGGCCGAAAACAGAATTAAAAACGCGTCGCGTACGTGTCTCGCTGCTTCCGTTTACGAAGCATTCGACATTCCGACATGTGGCGCGGCGAGTCGATCGATGGTGAACCAAACCAAACCTTGAACCGAATTTCGTACGCGCGTTTGACGCGAAACTGGGTGACGCCATATCCTTCGTCGCTGCTGTAATTCACGCTGACCTTTAATTCATTCGGATATCTCCTTTTTCTCAATGGATTTTTGGGAAAGTAATAAGAAATTACTTTTGAAAATAAAACTAAGAGTAATCAAGAGTAAGAAATTTTTGTTTCGAAGCTTAAAGTTTTTTTTTAATTATCGAGAAATGTGTTGAATATTAAAAATTGTAATTTTGACCGCGAACGTATCTCTTTGTAGGAATAAACGTAACGTGGTTGAAGTAGTGGAGGGCTCTTAAACTGTGTATTACCTTCGTTCTATTAATTTTCTTTCCTATGATTTTTCAGGATCTCATCACTATTTGCGCTGCCATTTATTTCTAGCAGAGAATCATCCCCTAATTTTTTCAATTTTCATTTTTATAATTTTCAGTATCCAATTGTAAAAAATAAACGTTTTAACGTGAAAAATGTAAAAATAGTCAGTAATCACGCTGGAGGCTAGATATTTTTTCCAATAAGAAATCCAGAGATTTATTAGGAGACGGATTACGTGGATAAAATTTGTAGAGGAATCATATGGAAAGATATCACAATCCCCCTTCAATTTTTTTGACTTTCACTCGGACAGGTTTGAATGTATATGCGTGGCAAATTTATCACCGATCTTCCAGAAAATATTCGATCATCAAATCCTCCGTTTTATTATTAATCCTTAAAGGAAAAAAAAAAAAGACGCATAAATCGACCAATCGACATCCCAAAAAAAATATTCTCTCCACGAAATTCTTCTTCTCGCCTCCTCTCGTAAAAATTTCGTTCCCTTCCTTGGCATTTTCGAATCGCGGAAACTTGGCAAAGGAGTCGCTCGAGTCGAGTCGAACGACCACGAGAGTCTTTTAAGCCGACGTGACGCCAATTGACGTGACTCGCGCGCGCGTATGCACGTCACACGCGAGGAATTGCTCATTGAGTAACGCTCACTCTCGCTATTGATACGAGCCCGTATGACACACTGACACAGAAATCGACTCCGTGGCCCGAGTTGCTTGCTCGAACAGAAGAAAGAGGGGAGAGAGAGAGAGAGAGAGAGAAAAGAAGCGTTATCTCGAACGATGCTTCGGTATTTTACGAGAGGTAATGATTTTCGTGTTACGAAACGATCTAGGTGAAACTTGTTATTGTATTATTATTTCTTTTTCTTTTTTCTTTTTTTTTTTCTTCCGGAATTTTTCGAAGAAGTGTCTTGTTTAGAGGAAATTATTGATGATTCGAGGAGAGATTATTTTTTTTGTAAAATATTCGAGAGACTTTTTTTTTTTTTTTTAATTTATTTTTCCTCCCTCGAAATTTTGTTGGAAGGGAATTTTTTTTCTTTTTTTTTTCCTCCGGGATTTTTTGGAGGCGGGGCCTTGTTTGGGGGAATTTTTTGTTGTTTGGGGGGGGGATTATTTTTTTTGTAAAATATTCGAGAGACTTTTTTTTTTTTTTTTAATTTATTTTTCCTCTCTCGAAATATTGTTGGAAGGGAATTCTTCTTCTTATTTTTTTTTTCTTTGCTTTGCAAAATGTTTAAAGAGTTTTTTGTGGTTTCTTTTTCTTCTCTTTTAGAAGGAAGAAAATTAGGGGTTTTGTTTCTTTCTTGCAAAATTGTTGGAGGGAAATTACTGGTTTCCTTTCTTATCTTTTCTTGCAAAATATTTAAGAAAACTCTCTTTTTATTCCGTTGAAATTGTTTATTGGATGAAATGATTATCTCTTCGGGGGATAAATTGTAAAAAATTGTTTAATAAAGAAACGGTTCTTCTTCTTATTTGCGAAATAATAACTTTCCCTCCATCGAACAGAATAAACGAATTACAAGTTTGTACAAATAAAGATTTAAGAAGAGGATAGAAAAAGCACCGAAAGTTAACCGAAAAAAGACACTTTCAACAAGGCGGATACGTATTAATCTTCTTTCACAAGACTTTTTTTTTTCAAAGCGATTCTTTCGTGCAAATATCCATTATAATTGGAATTCTTCATTCCAATAAATCACAACGTTACCTTCACTCGATTCGAACTTTCATAATATTTAACTTATTTTTTCTCAATTTTAAAATTTTTTTTCTTTCTTTCAAAGTAATCGCAACGAAACGACTTCGTTCCTTGCATGTGCGTGGAAATCATTCGATTTCGTAGCACGTTAGTGGTATGCAAGTAATCTTCTCTCTCTTCCACCCTTTTCGTCCTTTTTCCTCCTTATTTTTCTTCGCAGCTGCCAGCCAAAAGGATCGATTCAATTATCTTATCAATCCTCTTAGATTCGAAAACGAATCCAGAGAAATTTCGAAAACAAGATTTGGATCATTTTTTTTTTTTTAATTTCATAACAGAATGAATCTGATTCGATAAATCCGAATCTATTGTGTCTTATTTTAAGGTATTGTTTAAAAAAAAAGAAAAACCTTTTTTTTCAAGATATGAGGAAAAATATAAAAAAAAAAAATTTATTACCTGCATTAATCTTCCTCTTTGTTATTCTTAAGGACGTTTCATTATTATTTTTAAAAAGATGCGTAAAAATGTCGGCTCGCCATATTTTTTTTTTCCTTGTTCCTTCAATTTTATACCAAAGTGTTTGACAATGTATTGGGAAGGCCGTATCGATAATTCAACGACGATACCTTTGATCCTTTTGTTCAGTTTTCAAGGAGGGAGATTACAGCTACGCAGAAGAGTAGAAAGCTCCTCTTGAACGATTATTATTATTATTATTAATATCGTTATTACCATGATTTGCATGGATTTAATCGATATTTGAATTGAGAGGTGGCGTATAAATTAAAGAAGGAGAAATTTTCACACGATTTTTCTCCCGGCCGGGTTCCGGGAATTTAAATCGAATTAGAAAGTTCGATCTTTTGATTCCGTTCTATATATCTTTTATTCCTTGAAAATTAGTTCACTTTCCCCCTTTTTCTCTATTGGATAAAAGTATTAAAAATTTTCAATTTTCGATCCTCTCTCAACATTTTTTTCAAGAATAAATTTCTTTTAATAATGATATTCTTTTTGAAAGAAAATTGCAACGAAATCTCAATAACTCAATGCTTTTAGTTAGATTTATTTATATATTTTCTTCAAGTATAATGATCGTTTCTGTTGTTTTACTAAAAAAAGGAAAAAATAAAAAGTTGGAAATATATCTATCGATTAATTGATAACGTTGTGAAAGGATCGAGAAATAGATATATATATATATATGTTTTAAAGAAGTATACAAAGTAGACAAAGTTTTTACTTTCCACTGGTTAACACGCGACGCGTTTATTAGAATGCGGAAATGTCGGATCGAATGCATCGCATAAGCGCATAACTTAAACAAAACAACTTACATTTTTTCCTTACTACACCCTGATATTCTTGAATAAATGCAAGAGCCGTTAAAACATCTCGTAAATATATTTTCCTCGCTTAGAAGAAAATATTATTTAGTTACGAAACTGGACGTTGGAACGACCATAAACCCAAAAGGAGTTTCACCTTGTAATTTTTATCATATTCTTAATTTATTCGCCAACTATCTTCGAAAACTGTTTCACGTATTGGATACAACGAGTTTCTCAAATGTGAATTTTCTTCTCTGACGTTACAAACTTCGTTCATACCGTAATAAACTCGATCAAACATTCGACAACCAATTTGATAAATAAATCGTATTTTTAATTATTAGATTTCAAACTCGATCAAACACTCGACAACCAATTTGATAAATAAATCGAATGATACAGAATCATTTATATTTTTAATTATTAGATTTCAAACTCGATCAAACACTCGACAACCAATTTGATAAATAAATCGAATGATACAGAATCATTTATATTTTTAATTATTAGATTTCATACTCGATCAAACACTCGACAACCAATTTGATAAATAAATCGAATGATACAGAATCATTTATATTTTTAATTATTAGATTTCATACTCGATCAAACACTCGACAACCAATTTGATAAATAAATCGAATGATACAGAATCATTTATATTTTTAATTATTAGATTTCATACTCGATCAAACACTCGACAACCAATTTGATAAATAAATCGAATGATACAGAATCATTTATATTTTTAATTATTAGATTTCATACTCGATCAAACACTCGACAACCAATTTGATAAATAAATCGAATGATACAGAATCATTTATATTTTTAATTATTAGATTTCATACTCGATCAAACACTCGACAACCAATTTGATAAATAAATCGAATGATACAGAATCATTTATATTTTTAATTATTAGATTTCATACTCGATCAAACACTCGACAACCAATTTGATAAATAAATCGAATGATACAGAATCATTTATATTTTTAATTATTAGATTTCATACTCGATCAAACACTCGACAACCAATTTGATAAATAAATCGAATGATACAGAATCATTTATATTTTTAATTATTAGATTTCATACTCGATCAAACACTCGACAACCAATTTGATAAATAAATCGAATGATACAGAATCATTTATATTTTTAATTATTAGATTTCATACTCGATCAAACACTCGACAACCAATTTGATAAATAAATCGAATGATACAGAATCATTTATATTTTTAATTATTAGATTTCATACTCGATCAAACACTCGACAACCAATTTGATAAATAAATCGAATGATACAGAATCATTTATATTTTTAATTATTAGATTTCATACTCGATCAAACACTCGACAACCAATTTGATAAATAAATCGAATGATACAGAATCATTTATATTTTTAATTATTAGATTTCATACTCGATCAAACACTCGACAACCAATCCGATAAATAAATCGAATGATGCAGAATCATCTGTATTTTTAATTATTAGATTTCAAACTCGTTCAAACTGTAATAAACTCGATCAAACATTCGACAACCAATTCGATAAATAAAAATTGTAACGTTAAATCGAATAATCTAGAATCATATATATATTTTTAATTATTAGATCACAAATTCTGTTTCGTTTCAATTATTGTCAACTCTGTCAAACATTGTCAAATCACATATATTTAAGATATATAAGCAAAAACACGATCGATATGCAATTAAATACAATTTTCATTCCTCGAACTATTGCAGTATCGTCAACCCTTCAATCGAACTATTAACCAATCATACATATTTCAAAAACTAAGATCGATTTTTACTCGATCAATTAATTACAGAAAACTAAATAATTTATAATCCTCCGATACGAACTATCACAAACTATATTTTCAATTATTAAAAAAAAAAAAAAAAAAAAAA
>NW_006263490.1:235990-240340 GCF_000469605.1 Apis dorsata
TGTCTAGGAAGTGTATATCGATAAACGAGGAACAGAGCTTCCGAATTCATTGTGGTCGATCGTCGAAGCTGATCTTGAAAATGGCTCGCCACTATTTTTCCTCGTTCCACGTTTTCCATTAAAAATAATTGTCCATCGTCCTCGTTGAGAGGGCACGAACCACCGATGGACAAATATTTCTCGTCCACGCCTGTATCGTAACGGGGACATGAACGAGGGGGAGGCGAAGGGGACAGAGTCACGGGACATGCTGCAGTGAAAGTGTTGTCGAAGGAGGAAGAAGGAAAGGTGGCTCCCTCTTCGTTAACGACGTCGATGCGCGTTCAGCGAAAGAGGCGAAGTGAAAAATCGTCGAGGTTCGCGGAAATCGAGAAACAAATATGTACATGGTGTCTCGTTTTACAATAGAAATCCTTCAACTTTTGATAGAAACTGTATAGAGAATATTTAACATAACCTATAATATATTGCCAAAGGTTACTCGTACCTTTTAATTTTATAAAAAAATTTTTTGGAAAACTTCTATTTGAGGATTAAAGATAATAGATTAGTTAATCTAATATTTTGTTGTTGGAGTTTGTTTATTTGTACAAAGGCTCGAGAAACAAATATGTACATGGTGTTTCTCGTTTTACAATAGAAATTTATATTTTTATTCATTTTTGACAGAAATTATATAGAGAATTTATATTCGTAGTGTAACATAACCTATAATTTAATTTTGTAAAAAAAAATTCTTGAAATTTTTGGAAAACTTTAATTCGAGGGTTAAAAACAGTATATTGGTTAATTTAGTATTTTGTTGTTGGAGTTTTTATATTTATATTTTAAAGAAACTAAGAAAAGTTATTCGACAAATATTAATTTGATACTAATTAGGATTATTAGCCAAAGAGGAGGCAACAAATTAGGAAAGCATTTAATTTGAATTACACGTAGTTTACGTAGTTTACATGTATCGTAGGAGCTCAAGAAAGCGAAACAATTCTGTCTTGTTATCTTTCTCGAAAATCTATTCTTACGAAAAATGAGATACATCAAGATCTTCCTTCACGATTCCCTACAAATTTTCACGTAACGTTTAAATAAGACTTCGTTATGTCTTTCGAACACGTTGAGCAATAATTTTCGAAGATGTACAATTTTCTTGTAAATGATTTACCAGGAAATGTTATTTACGCTACTCTATCATTTCGTTCCTTTCGAAAAACGATATTTTACATCGATAAAATACATTCGAACACATTTATAAATGATAAATAGAGTAATATAATATCGGTGTAACAATTCATTTGAAAAAATCGTTTCCAAGAACTTAATTTTTCTCAAAATGAATCTGCATCCTTAATTATCAACCTATCCATAAAATTTAATTTATTTATTTTTATACTTTCATATAGAATTTTTATTTTTAAATATTTAATAGCTAAAAATTCGAATTATTCTTTCGAATGAATTCTCAATTATTCTCAATTATTAATCCTCGCCATTAATTTATATTTCGTCAATGGATTATAACCACAACGATTTTAACCACGGTTCGAGCTTTCACTCGCAAAAATAACTCTCGAACGATTAAAACGCGAGAATCCATTCTCACCCTGACACGACGTAACAATCGTAGACTCATCTTAAAAAGTTATTCTCACGAAGTACGAAAGGGGGAAGAGTGAACGGTGCAAAGCAACATCGTTGGACGATCCTTTCGTCCGATCGCACGATGACAATTACGACATTCTGATCGTCGTAAATTCTTCTGTTCCTTGTCTCTTGGAATTTCTTTTTCCAACCCCCTCCAACACCTCGATCTGCCAATGCGTCTCATCACCTCTCCATATGCTCCACCATTCGTATATATATATATATATCTCTCCCTCATTACGCGTGAAAATGAAAAAAAATGCGAGGAACAATGGACGAAGTGGAGATAATGGAGAGAGAAAGAGAGAGAGAGAGAGAGAAATCATAATGCACTCGCGTGACGAACTGAAGGCTTGGTATCGTGGCATATGGTGAACGTTGAGTGAAAATACTCTGATACTCGGATACCAGAGATTTTATTATTTGAATCTGAAAAATCTCGTTCTAATCCTCTTAATTTGTATTTGTTCCTGATGGAAGACTAATTTCACTTTTCAGTGCATTTTTCTTATCCCCATCTTTGGCCAACGCTACCCAAATATTAATAATCTAGAACTTGAAATTTACTTGTTAGGTTTTATTTTACCTAGTAAACTAGATTTAGAATTTAGAATATCAGAATATTAAGATTTATGTAGATAAGATTTATAAACTCTGCTAATAGGACTCATAGTTTTGAACTCCATTAATGAAATCTGTTTATCGATCCAACTTCCTCAATTCCTTTTCTCACAACCCTTTACATTCATTTTGCAGGAACGAAAAGTTGCATTTTCGATTCGACCACAGAATCCGCGTTCACGAGAATGAAACCGCGGGGAATGGTCATCGAGGCGAGATTAAATCCGTTTGAAAAGTGAACCCGCCGCAATATCCACTGCCTTCCTTCCGCGTGGTGCTTTCGCCGTCGTTCCAACTTCCCACCGGTTCCCACTCGTTCGCTTTTTCTTACCATGCGACGCTAAGCTTATTATCCTTTCATCCTTGTCCTCTTCCATCTATCTCCACCGTAAACGTATCCCACGTGACCACCGTCTTACCGCTTTCTCTCTCTCTCTCTCTCGATCGATCTAACGACTCGCACGCACCCGGAGATCCTTCTCCTCCTGCGCTTATCCTCTTCGTCTCTTCTCGTTGTCCTTCTCTGAACCATTCTTCTTCTTCTTCTTTTTCTTCAGGAATCGTAGCTTCTTTCTCGTTTCAATCAAGTCCTCCTCCTCGTGCATCCACGTAACCGAAGGAGGACCATAGTCCTCGCTCTTGCACAGCCTTCTCTTATCCTTCTGAATTGTTCTCACTCTGTGAACAGGGCCTGCCGTAAGACTCTCCTTCTTTTCACGTGACCGAGGTGACTCGCTTTCTCGCTCGGCCCCGCTATCCCTCTGTCTTCCTCTTTCCTGCTCGAACTCGTGACTCGTCGGTGTTCGGCCGGTGCCTCTCGCGGCACCTCTCGCTTTCACTCGTCCGTGTGAAGAGGCTATCGCGGGCCCTGAGAGCTCAGTATCCGCCGGACCGTCGCGTGGTTCGATGTCGTGCACGCGCCACGACCGGTGCCTCGTTTCAGGATAGAAAGAAAGTGTTTTTTTTTTTCGCCCTTTTTTTCTATTTTTCTCTTTCCACGAGTTGTTGTTGTTTCGCAGCCGTTCGAGATATATCGTATTTCACTGTTTTCGGGCCGGCCAGATCTCTCTGTGGACACGCGTGACCTTTGTAAAAATAGTGATTCGTTCCTTCCTTTCGAGAGTAGATAGAGAAGGAGAAAGATCTCTGGCCTAGGGTTTCTCTCGTGTTGCATCAACGTCGAACATGGGGAGACTCGATTCGTTCAGGTAAGGATTTTTGCGATTATTTTTACTTGGCAAATTCGCCAGGATTCTCGAGAGTAGGTCAGGGGTTAGAGTCGTTATTTTTTTGGGAAATCTTTGAATTCTGATGGAATTAAATTTAATTTCGTCAAATATAGTTTCGTTTAGTTTTATTCATGAGCACTTTACTCGTTGTATTAGTAAAGAGTATAAGAAATCGATCAAGATCAATTTTGATTTTAGTTTCAATTTTTAAAAATAACGATCGTTTATGTGGCATATAATTTTTCAATTGATAATTTGAGTTGTCCAGATATAACTATATATACTATGATTTTTGATAGCTAGATAACTTATTACTAGAATTTTAAGGTAAAATTTAAAAATGGATGGGGTTAAAAATTTATTTGTAATTTGTATCTCAATTTGAATCAATTTCGATCAAAATGATAGATTTATTTTCACATAATTTGTAACGAACGAATCAAACAATATTATCTTAAGAAATATTTTCCTCGAGTAATTAGTTCGAAAAAATAATTGAAAAGTACATCGATATTTTGTGTGACCTCCTTTTGCCGATCTCAACATCAGCAGATCTTTTGAGAAAGTCGTTGAATAACTTTTTAATAAACTCGTCTGACATTTTCTATCATTTTCTCTTCGATATTTCACGTAGCCGATTTCCATTTTTTGACTTTCTTCTCTTTCCCGTTCTCATTTAAATAATTTTGTTTCGCGTTTTACCACGATTTTACACTTTCGTTAATTAAACCGATATTTTTACAACTTTTATAAAAATTGTTCGTAACAAAAAAGTTAAAACTCGAGAGATTTCTCGAGTGTTTCGAAATTTTATTGGATGCTTATATATATATATATATATATATATATATATATATAT
>NW_006263490.1:240655-249903 GCF_000469605.1 Apis dorsata
ACTATTCAGAATTTAACGACTATCGTTAAATAATATTCATTTTAAGAGAAGTGCAAACACGAATAAATTGTTTTGCTATAAAAAAATTATTAAACAGTACAAAATTTTAAATGTATTAAAAAAAAAAAAAAAACAAAAGTCGATCAATAATATCAATCCAAAGTATCAAAAAACTTGATAAATGACAAAGAAGAGTTAACTAGTATTACAAGTCTTTCCAGTTTCTTAAATTGATTATAATTCAAAGATTATGCGTTCCACATTATGTACTAAAAACTACGAAAACTTTCAGAAAATGCAGCATTAAGAATCTCATTAAATTTCAAGTCACGAGTCATAGACTAGTCGTGTCTCAATTGTGCTGCCGTTGTTCAGAGTAATACTACAATGAAACTACAATAATACTACAATAGATACAATTTCTAAGCACGTAAGATACAGTTCTTCCTAGCTAGTCCGACAACCAAAATCATTTATTATTCTTGTAAAACCCGTTATGCGGGTCGTATCATCCCGATAATATGCAAGGTACAATTGCTATAACATGAGTGTTTATAATATTTCAATTAAAATATGGTATTTTTTCATGTTTCAAAATATATCGAAACTATATCATTTCCTTTAATTCATAACTTTACCTAAAGGGATCTAAAATCTAGGGATCCCTAGATCTAGGAATCTAATTTATACCTTTTAATAAATTTTCTTAAAACCGAAACATTTTCTTTAAACCGAAGCCATAACGTAGAGAGATCTAAAATCTAGGGATCCCTAGATCTAGGAATCTAATTTATACATACATGTTTAAAAAAAAATTATTAGAAATAGAATAACGTATTTTAGAATACTATACTCCACGTTATAAATCAATAATTCTAATTCTGATTAATTAAAAAATATTCCAGAAAAGAAAAATCTCCCTTTTTTTTTTCTAATTCATTCTCAACTCAATTCCATCCAGACAGAGAAGAGGAGGTCAATCGCGATCCGTGACTCGAAAATTTGAAAAATGGATTCGTCCGTCGACTTTCACTGTTCGCCCGGCCACTTCCTGTCCCGAAAGACCAATTTATCATCGATTCTTATTCCCCGCACGCGTCTGCCCCAACACAGGCGAAACACACGCGGCCACAAGCGTCTGAAATGGTACAACATTACCATGAGAAAATCTGACATTTCTGTATCGCGTACACGCTAACAACCACGCGTTACTTAACTCGTTACGTTGATACACGTCAGATCTTAGGCAACCGTGCACAATTAAACATGTACACACGCAACGAGCCTCCGCGAGGATTCATCAGCCTTCGAGTCTCCGCTATTGCGGACAGACGCTTCGGTCAGCTCGATTGTTTCCTAGTTTCGCTCGAGCAACTCGTACATCTCTCGTGGTTTTGCTTACTAGATAAAATAGAATTCGAATCGATTTCCTTTCGAAAAATAACATTGATAATCACTAATTTTGGAGATATTACAATGAAACTACAATAGATAAAATTTCTAAGCACGTGAGATACAGTTCTTCCTATATATTTTTAACGAGGGATTGGATAATAATTTTGAGGATATTCGTAGGATTAAAGTTACGCAAAAGAGTAATAAATTATATATCTATAAAAAAAAAAGTGATCAACGATTATAAAATCGAGAAAAGTTTTCTGAAAAAAGGATGTTTTACTTCCTTGTAAAAATTGTAATTAAAAGTAAAAGAAAGAGTTTTAGCAAGAAGCCATCAAACGGCTCTAACGAGCAGTTATTAAACACTTTGCTTTTCCTCTTCATTCAACAAAGTGATATAAACGGTAGAAACGGAGGAGGAGACGTCATCTCCATAAGAAGTCGTTTCCTTGCCAAGTTTCCGGTAAATTGTTTGACGTAAATGTCGAAGGGGATCGCAAGTGGATTTTCCTTGCCAATTATCGCTGATCGATCGATGTAATTGAGAATCATTTAACCGTGTACAATAGCGTAATTATTATATATATATATATATATATAAATTGTGAATAAGCTTTAATGTTAAAAAAAAATGTGTTTATAAAAGTATTTGTTCTCGTTTAAAAATTGTGGTGTTTAAAAATTAAAAAGTAAAATTGGATTATGAGGTCCGATCGAGATGAATGAATTCGAAGTAGTTCGAGGACGAAACGCGCGAACCACTTACGAGGAAAATTCGCTCGGTCGTGTCCGACCTATATCGTCTCGTACTACTTGCGCTGGAATCTCCATTTCGGTTCACGAAGCATTGAAGTAAATACTATCGTTGTCGTTGAGAAAATATTAGTCTTGCGAAGTTTTTAATAAGGATTCTAATATTATAATAATTATTTATAACATCGTTATTGAGAAAATAATTAATTGTTAACAAAATTTTTAATTTTTAGTCACAGTATTATGAGAAGAGATAATTGAAAAATTTATTACCATATAATTTTGTGATTATTAAAAAGAAATCTAATTGGACCAAATATGATTTAACGTATATCAGTTCTTTTGACGTAATAATCGTCGTTCATTCACGAGAAACAATTATTAATATTTACAAATAGAATGCAAGAAAAATTCTTTTTGCAGATATAATATAAATAATAATCTTCTTTATAATTCTAAATTATTATACAATATTTTGAAAATTGTGAATTTATACATTTATAATTTTATTTAAACAATGAAGATTCATATTGTTGTATAATTATAGTTTGAATAATCATTTGAAAAATATGTAATACGTTTTTTCGAAGGCCATTTTTCTTATTCATTATCGAATAACACAGATTAGAAGAATGTTATTTGGAAATTGAGGAGGAGGATTTGATTGAACCGTGCAATTTTCGATTAAATGACTCGAATCGATGTTTCTCGGAGTTCCATGTCATTTTATCGTGACCGAGAATCTTTATTTCTTTCAATTACGCTAACTACTCATTGCTTCCTCGATTCAAGAAGATATCGATCTCAGATTTCGAAGGACTGTGCGATAAATCACGATGAAAAACCCGAACGTTTATTAAGATGTACAATTTTCTAATTGTTGGATTATTCAAATTTTTTTAAAAATTTGAAAACGTTTTATAATTGTGACATATCTTTCAAGTATCTTTTAATAATTGAATTAAATTTCGTTTCTTTTAAATTATCGTTAACTATCGTTAATTATTATTAGCCATCAGAAGCAAGCGATTACGAATAATTGAATTTAATTATTAACCTTCAATAATATTAAATCACAGGATAAATCACACAGGCAAAGGTTTAATGAAGCAATAAGAAAATATTAAAATTCATCGAATTAAATTGAATTTATTTTTTTAAATAATATTTTATTTATCGATATTTATTATTTGTATTCCTTAATTTGAATATATATTATATTTCATATAAAAAAAAAATTATTTTTCACAAAGAATTGTCTTCTCATCCTTGTAAATAATGTTTATAAATTGCTGCTATTTAGTCGCAAGGGATATCCCATGGAATATCCCTAATTAAATTCCAAGCTTGAATAACCATGTTTCGCAACGTTTGGTCGTGTATTATATAAAATAGACAGAAACTCATTATTTTATACATCGTTAACTTTATTACCATCACTATGGTAATCGTTGCAACTCATTTCAATATAGATTAAATATCACGTTTTAGTTGGCCGATATATCTACAATGTTATGCAAAAATCTTAGATTTGCATACTATTTTTTATCAGTGTTCACCAGACTGATATAAATATTTAAATATTTCTTGTAGAAAAATTCTATAAATGTAATATAAGATGGGTGGATTTAAGAATAGATTCTTCGAGGCAAAATAAAATATAAAATCAAAGATAGAAAAATTTCGAGTCATTATTTTTTTTTAATTACTATTACAAGCTCACTTTTCTTGATCTAGGGATCCCTAGATTCCTTTCTCTGATAATTTTAATCAAAAGGTGAAAAGATGCATAAGATTCGAAGTATTTCGATACATTTTGAAAAAAAATAAGTTAAATTTTGAAAAAAATAAACAACACAAGTTGTTAAACACAAAGAATTGATCATAGACATTTCGGGAAATTGTTAAACGAGTCATAGTTGTTCTCTGCGATATTCAATCGACTCGCGAGTTCCATTCGATAAGATGTAATTTTTTTTCATCTTGCCATTTGAAAATTTCCTGTTCAGTGAAATTAAGGACACGGTGGAACAGGGGAGACTATCGCGAAGGACGTTGCACTCCGACTAGAGGATGCTTGTGTTTACAACCGTAGTGGATTTACGGTAGAACGAGCACGTGCATTATTAAATTATTAATCGTCGTAATTGCTCATATAGGATGATAACCGTAACACAAGTATGTTCCACTTTTCGTAAAATTCCACAGTCAGAGTAGATGGTAATCTCACAAATGTACATATGCAAAAATTGGAAACCAAAGAGTTTGATAGATGAATTAAATTAAATTTAATTTTCTAGATCTAGGGATCCCTAGATTTCTAAAAGAGCACGATTTCTTTGACAATTTCAATCAAGAGTTCAGAGAATCAAGAATGCATAAAAGATTTGAAAAGAATAACTTAGATTTAATTTTCTATCCCTAAATCTAGGGATCCCTAGATTTCAGATATATATATTTAAAATAAAATTTGAAATAAATTTCAATAATAGCAAGATTATTTACTAAGAAGGGGTAATTTAGTATTTTACAACTTGTCCATCATTGTGTCCATCGATTCTCAAGTTTTGCGAATTATCAAACTAGGAGAATTATTATACGTGATATAGAAACGAGATGAAGAAGTTCCAGAGAAATCTTTCAAACAATGAAAGTGCATTTCATTGTCGAATGATAGTAGAATAATTATTCTTTTAAGTTTACAATTCTTTAAAGAGAAATTTACGAAAGGCTCTCGCGTATTGACATTGAAACAACGATTTTATTGTATTTGTTTAAAGTAAAAGTAAAAGATCGTGACTCATCACAGGGATTGTGAAATTAATGTGAAAATAGAGGTAGGGAAGGAATGAAATTGAATAGAATTTTATATACCGTTACGATGATAAACAATTTATTTCGCAATACTTGAATACTTTTATCCAAGATTTCACACGCGAGATTATTAAATTATCGATTTTCTTGCTCCCTCCCCTCAAATACACGATATAATTATTTCAAATATAATTTTCATCTCGTATCAAATCCAATTTCACTTTTTAATATATTCTATAATATATCACAAATAAAACACGTGATTTAAAAAAAAACACAATATGCGAATCGATTCTCAATTCCAAACATACCAGATCTCCCTCCACTCTTTTTTTTTTTTCTTTTTCTTTTTATAACGAGAATACATTAACCTCGAAAGAAGACCGCTTCCGTCGTGCGTAATCGCACACTCTCGCGCGAGCCAACACGAGCACAACCAGCACACTTTCTCTCTCGAAACTACGAGCTATCAAACATTTACTCTTCCCAGTCGTCCTCTTCGTCGTTCCATTGATACACTTAAATATATAAAATACGAAAGCATTGCAACGCGATCGTATAAAAAGAAGGAAGAAGCAACATCATCCCAATTCGTATGACGAATCGCGACGTGTACAACAGTCCCTTGGCTTTCTCCTCTTCGCGAAATTTGATAGGGAAAATTTGATATAGAATAACCTTCGAACGAGATCCGGATTTCCGGGTTTATTGAAGAATCGTGGACGTAGGAATATAATATAGAAACAATATAGAAATTGGTGGAGATGTTGGTGCAATAGAATATTCGTGCAGTTTAAGTTTCCCCGGAAGGCGAAATTGAGGGAAATCGTCGAAATTGGATAAAAATTGTAGGTGATTTTCTAAATCGAGAAATCTCGAGTTTAATTATTCGTGGGAAAGTGATTTTAGGGAAAGAATCGAACGATTTCGAAGAAGAGAATTGCCCATTGTAAAAGTGTATTAAAAATTGATGGAGGAACGAGTTTGAGTGGTTTTTATCTCGATCGTTCACGGTGACAATATGGCCTCTCGTGGCAGTGACCTATCACGATCCAAGTTAAAAAATTCGTTCGTTTGGTTCGAGATAGGTCATAATTATTGCTACATTTATATATACCTTTGTTGATACAAATGTCCTAATCGAATATATTTAAAATTATAATATTAATGGAAAGAGGTATAGATTCATTTTAATTATTAAATATTCTATAATTTATCAAGATGAAGAAATGGAGGGAAGAGGGTTGATAACGAAACGACACGACGATTTAACTCGAGCAATTTTTGTTTCCATCGATGGATAAATAATTGATTTTAAAAGAGCAACGACACCGTTCGATTACGCGGCGAAAAGTTACGTAAAATTATTGTCACACCTGCGTGTTGTCTTCTCGCGATTATGGTAAGAAGCGTGCGTAACGAGGATAACGATGTCAAAGACGAGATGAAGTCAAGGAGAGCGACTTTCAACGTCGATCTTTCTTTTTCTCTCGTTCGTGATTTTCCCTTTCTTATTTATTTACCACTACGATTTTTTGTCAGTCGTAATTCTGTACTTATCGACCAATTATCGAAAAAAAAAAATGACATCTAGGGAATTTTTTTATCTTCTTTTTTTTGTCAGTCGTAATTGTGTACTTATCGACCAATTATCGAAAAAAAAAATGACATCTAGGGAATTTTCTTTATCTTCGCTTAAGTTACGTAATAAAAAGGAAAATTTCAATCTTTCTTTTTTTTTTTTCTTTTATCTTATTTCTGAAGTATTAAAAGTAAAAATAAAAAAAAAAAGAAAGAAATTATATTCTCTTTTTCTCAGAAAACAATAATTACTGTTACTGTTATATCTGATGATTTATTCGGTTTAAATGTCATTGTTGCAACCTAACCTAACCCAACGTAAAATTTAAAAAGCGCGCGTATACTGAAATTATCCGATCGTATAGGTCGATAATCCGCGTTCCATTGTTCAATGGGAGTGCAAGCAGTGTTCGATATCTTCGATCGTCGATACATCGTGGCGTAGAATTATTAAATGGAAAGAGAAATCGAACGGGCGATCGATTGTTTAAAACGTAATAGTAATTGATGTATTAATTGCGCATATGCACATTCTTAATTAGAATTTATTTGCATTTTATTTAAATGAATTACGGATTTATTTTTAACCTTCGAGATACGATTGTATTATTAGAAATAGGAAATGCATTCTTTTGTTATTTCTTATTTAACGTTAAATATTTATAGTTATCGTTATTAATTTATCGTATATCTTTAGAATTTTCGTTTTGAGATGGCTTTTTTTTTTTTTTTAAAATTCGATAAAACAAGAAAGATGTGTGTTTAAATTTAGAAGGATTTAGAAAGATAGATTTATAAAAAAAAAAAAAAGTGTAAAAATATCTTGTGACAAATATCTAGAAATGATTTCACCTTTATTGCATAATAAAAATCGATATCCTTGAGAATCAGAAGAATCAGAAGAGAGAGAAAAAAAAAAAAAAATTCAGAAATGACATTCACTTACATAAAAATTAACGAATGTGCCGAATTTTTGATTTCATCGCTTTCACTTTTATTTGCCTGCCTCAAATATTTGTATTATGCACAAAGTAAAAAGTTCACGCGTAATTTTTATAGAGAAACGTTATGATATAATTTCAATTTGAAAAGAGCAAGATGCACAATGACGCGTTATACGAAATTAAAATCGAAAAAATTGATATATTCTTCGATGCAAAAAAAATTATTTTCGAGATCGAGCGAAAAAACACGCTATCCAAATTTCTTCAAAGTAACTTTTCAACAATTATTTACAGAGAAAAGATTGGATACATTTTTTATTCAAATTGAAAACGAATTATTATTTTTCATTAATTCCTTCATTTTCTTTCTCCCACTCTTTTTCTTTTTAGGAAAGATTTCTAGAAATAACTGAAGAGATGCGTGGAATTTTACGTTGCGACATATCTCTCGAAAAAAAAGTACTAAAAAAAGATAGTCTATTTGAACTATAGAGATTCGAAAGTTACCAAGAAATATTATTCATCGTTTTAAAAGAGATTCGCATGGAAGTTCAAATATATTGCAACATTGCAACAACTCTTACAAAATATCGCAACTTTGGAAAAAAAAAATAATATTAGATAAAAACATCGAAAGGAAGACGTGTACAGAAGTTTTAAAGTAATTATCGAATGACACCTTTCCAAAGAAGAAAAAAAATTACTAGATTTATAGGGATTTGAATCGCCATTATGATATTCCCCTAGAATTTCTAACAAGTGAAATACTTTCGAATTTAGCAAGAAGTTGTAGATTACATTCAATAAACGTATTGAGAAATAACAGAAGTTTTAAAGTAATTATCGAATATCGAATGACACCTTTCCAAAGAAGAAAAAAAATTACTAGATTTATAGAGATTTGAATCGCCATTATGATATTCCCCTAGAATTTCTAACAACGATGGAATACTTTCGAATTTAGCAAGAAGTTGTAGATTACATTCAATAAACGTATTGAAAAATAACAGATTCTCTAGACAAGATGGTTCAAATAAGGATATACGCCATTCGTGTATCTCAACTGGATTTCAACTGGATAATCGTGGTCACGGCGACCTTCGATCGCGAGTTGGAAAGACTTGTCCGCCACGGATCCGCTTTTCTCATGGGCAAACGTGTCGGGCCACTCTCGACCAACGTCGTCCCAGAAGCACTTTCACCTACGGATACTTCCTCGACATCAACATCGATTTTATTCCCGTTTTATCGCTCGAGGAAACGGCCGACCCTCGCTCATTCACCGGACCGCTCTTCTTTTTCCCTTCAACCGCCTTTCCACTCGAGATCGGAAGAAATAACGTCCATGTTAGGTCGACATCGATATTTCTTCACCAAAATTCATGCTCTGAGATTCAACAGATGTTTTATTTTCTTGCATTCTTTTACTTTATCTTTACGATATTTATGCAATCTAGTTTTAGATTAGGTTAGGTTGCCATTTTTTAACAAGATTGAAATTTGCCGCGAAATTTGAATTTCAAATCGTAAAGTGTTTGCTTTTAACTTTCTGCATGTTCAATTAGAGAGTGATTAAGTTAGATAGACATTGATATTTCTTCATCAAAATTCATGCTCTGAGATTCAAAGGGTATTATATACTTTCTTGCATTTACTTTATGATATTTATGCATGCTAGTTTTAGATTAGGTTAGGTCGCCATTTTTTAACAAGATTGAAATTTGCCGCGAAATTTGAATTCCAAATCGTAAAGTGTTT
>NW_006263490.1:249921-250648 GCF_000469605.1 Apis dorsata
GCTTTTAACTTTTTGCACATTGAAATTTTAGAGTGTGATACGTGTACATGCAGTTAGTGTGATTCTCTGATCTCGAAACAACGTCCAGATTGATATTTCTTCACCAAAATTCATACTCTGAGATTCAAAGGATATGCTTTCTTGCATTCAAGTTTTACTTTAGTTTAGATTAGGTTAGGTCATAAAATTGAATTCCAAACCGTAAAATGTTTGCTTTTAACTTTCTATACATACAGTTTTTTTAAAAAAGTATAATAATCGAACAATTTAATAAATTTTCGTTAATTTTTCGGAGCAATATTTATTATTTTTGCTGAAAAATGGCGATGGTCGAAATTGACTATAGATTTGAAGATCGGTGCAGTTTCCAGAATTGTGAAGCACGTCTTTCAAAGACGGGGGGAAAGAATGGACAAGGTCTCTGCCTTGCGCGTTGTGCAAACAACAATGAAACTAGCGCAAAACGATCGTGCAATCGCTCGAACAGAATTGCTCAACGCCTTTAATCCTTTGATGCGTTTCACGAACCCACGAGTTTCGATATTTATTCAAACTAATCCTCTTAATTCAGACTTCGATCCGATTATATATTCACATAATATCTCTAAATTTTTCGTTTCAAATTATTTTTCGCGCCAAAAAAAAAAACATCGAAACGATATACAACAAGATTGAAATTTGCCGCGAAATTTGAATTCCAAATCGTAAAGTGTTTTTAGAGTATACG
>NW_006263490.1:250680-255326 GCF_000469605.1 Apis dorsata
TGCAGTTAGTGTATCGTTTCTATAAGAAAAGAAGAGCTTCTCGAAGAAAGGAAATTTCTCTAAAGATGGCGGGAAATAAAGATGATTGGTGGATGGAAACCTTGAAACGCTCTCAAGTACAAAGGGTTAATTTACGACCTTGCCACACCGCTATATCTCACCGGCTTCATAACATTCTCCACTGGATACGAGTCACGAGTACTCGTTGATTCAGTGTCAGTGGGTCAACGGAAACTGGAGAAATCTTTCTCCTCCGACTACGCGCCTCTTCTTGCATCTTCTTTACCACCTCCAAAAATCGATCCAAAAGAATTCGACAAACACTCTCTTTATATATATATATAAATTTGTCATCGATCTAAGAATGATCCTCGATCTATCATCCTTTCCTTCACTCTTTTCTTTTCCAATTGTGTATCTCCTTCCTTTCTTCTTTTCTTTCTCTTCTTTTTTTTCTCTTTTTGGACTCGATCCTATTGCGCCGGTTACTGTTACTTTCACGTCTCCTGGACGAGAGAAGTGAACGTACGACGATTTTTTACCGTTCAAGTCGGAAAGGGGATTTTTATCGAAATGGAGAGAACGATGGTTCGATCTGTGGAAGGCGAGGTGGCTTTTTTTTTTTTTTTTTTTTTTTTCAGTAGCAACGATACAATTCTCCTTGTCGATAAACTGTATCGGTGAAGGTGAGCTGGGAATGGAGGCAGTGAGAGGAGACGTGATTCAGACGTCTGACTTTCGACGAGCTTCCTTTTCCGTCTTTTTCACGCGATTTAAGGAAACGGGTTCTAATGGCGCGTGCATCGCAAATTCTGCATTGCCGACGGAGGGATCAAACGAAGAATCGAATTTCGTGACGTTCCTATTTATTAATTTTAAAATTATTATTATTTTTAATTTATAATTTTCTGAAAAAGATCTTAGATCTTTTCTGGAAGAGGAGAAAATAAATTTTTATCGATTTTTATCCTCGAGCCGACTTCTTGTGCGTTACTCGTGTATCTGTATCCGGTAGCTGGTAAATACCCATCACGCTCGTTTAATAATCATTATGCGCACGATCCTCTCTAAGAGACGAAGATCGTTCTCTCGCGATAGAAACCGTTGAATGTATACCGGTTATTGTGGTTTTTCCTATCCTTTTGTACTTCTTCTTAACCTTTTCAAATTATAGCTACACGTGTAATATATATATATATATACGTATATACGCACATTTTGTTACACACTTTAGAGGATTGGAAATGTTGTTTGCAAGCGAATAACTCTTTTTCGAGCCCCTTTGTGCCCAGTCAGTGGGACTTTTTCTATGGAAATGTTGCGTTTTCCATTGCTTTTAGACGAGAGATGGACGCAAGATGGACGCCTCGTAAAATGGTGGAATGAGATTTATTTCTCGATTATGATGATGTATTTGAAAAAGTGAAAATTTTTTTTTTCGAGAAAAGTTTCTTTTATCATTATTTTATTGAATTGGGGTTAAGTTTGAAGAGTTTTATCGATGGGCAGGAAAGTTTTATAAGAATTATCGAAGAAATGAAAGAGACGCGTTACTGTAAGATGTTGCTTTAAGATTCGTCGTCTACTTTCTACGTGGCCTCTCTGAAAGTTGTGAGTGAATATCACCTTAATGTGGGAGAAATTTGTATTTATACTAATCCATTGAATCGTATTTTGAATTATTCAAGTCAAGTGGTTGGAAAAACGAGTTTTTGAATCGAATTAAATAAAGGAATAATTAGTAATATATCTGATGTACGCTTGATCTATATTTTTTCTAATAACAATACGCGCGAAAGATAATAATAAAACATCGTAGTAGGAAATGGAGAACTGCGTTCGAAACGTTATTATCTTTTATTTATATAAATTTCGTTCGTGGAAACTTTTACTTTTACATAAAAAAAAAAAAAAAAGAGAGAAAGAAAGAAAAGAATTATATAAAAATCTTTCCATTTCAAAAATCCCACGCAATCGATTAAACACTTTCCTCGAACCACTTCTAATAAACCTCTTATCTAACCTAAAATGGTAATTTCCTCGACGCTTATAAATTACGAAGGAATTTTCTTTTTTTTTCAAAAGCTCCTCGATAGAAAAGGTAGAAAAGGAAATCGTTCGAGACCGGATTAAGAAACGGCGAGGGAACTTCCGCGTTGGAAAGAAACAAGGGAATGAAAATGCTTCTCTTCGATTCTTAATTGCTCGTTGATCGATGGCTCCATAGATCTTACAGATCATTGGGACAAGGTGAAATCCGTGTAAAACCGTGTTTGGAAAATTGTTTTAATCCATTACTTTCTTACGTATATATATAGCTTAAAGAATTACCGACACATGGTATTGGCAGAAAATTTTACTAGAATAGGTACAATATCCCTAGGAAGTTTATTAAGTTTAAAGTATATTCTTCGAAATCAAAACAAATATATATTTAGGAAAGAAAATGTTCAATTAAAATATATCTTACAGTTTTAAGAAACGTAATAATAAAAAATTAAATCTTGGATGAGGAATCGATCGAAAGAACTTTAACGATCGAAACGGAAATCGGGGCGATAATCCTCGAGAGTCGGAAGTTTTCTTGTTACACAAGAATGTGAAAGTTCTTCAACGCCACTATCACACGATTGGGAGAACCGAAATTCCGAAAATTCATCCGCGATATCGAGAATCGATATCGGGATGGGCAGAAATCGGTAATCTTTCCTTCTCTGACATTGAATTCGATCTATTATTCGGAGAAACGAGACGAGGAAAAGTTTCACGCATCGATGAGACGAGCGTCGTCTCGTCGAGTGAAGGTGAATAAACGATAAAGAGAAATACAAAGTCGACATTTATCGACGCGGAAAATAAAGAAAAAAGGAAAAAGGAAACGAAGTCTATTCGATTTCTAGAATAAAATAAATATATATATATATATATAATAATATCGATAAAATAAAATAAAAATGGCGTTATTACGTAATAACAATAAAATTTCACGATAAAATAATTTGTCGGATGGATAAGATGCTTTTTCATTCGTTAAACTTGTTTTATATATATATATATATATATATAAATGAAGATGGTTGTCAGGATTTATGAAAGGATACGAGAAAGTGTTATACAGTGAATGAGTTAAGTATCGAGAAAGTAATAATATTGCAGATGAGTAAGATACTCGTTGCAATGAAAGTAACATTATGCGTGAAATCAACGTTGATTTATTGCCAAGAGTGTGCAAGATGTCGATCGTTTTTGATATTTCTTTGTATGAGAATAGAACGATTGGAACGAACCCGTAAAACAGACGTGCAATTAAACGATAAATTTATTATTTTTAATATTTTCGAGAAATTATTATCATTCGTTTACTTCCAATCCACATCTGATCCCTAATTCAAATTTATTCAAATTCTTTCGATCCGATTACGTGCCTGTTTCCCTCCACAACCGTTCACCAATCGCACTTCGAAATCGAATTTCGAACGAGAGAAAAGTTCAAACAAACAAACCCGTTCCGGCTTAAACCCATCACTCGCGTGACCCCGTATCGCGGTTAAGGTCGCGGTTCGATCGATTCGATCTCGGCGATTTAAAAATGGCGAGCTACGCGAGAGGATGCGTTTTCCCACGAATTGGAAAAAGAGAAAAAAGAAATGGGGAGGGGGGGGGGGGGGGAAGGAAAAAAATTTCCATACAAACGGGCGACGAGCGTTCGAAGAAAAATAACGCGTCTTTATTAAACAGGTTCTCTTTCTTCCACCGACTTTCTTAACGCTTTCGAAAGTCGTGAAAGGAATTTCGTGCCGCGTTCCCCTCGATAACGGCCGATACATGCTTTAATTTCGTTCTTCTTTCTTTCCTGTTCCCCTTCGAGGGCCCGATCTTCTTGAACCAAGTCTCGCCACAAAACAAGCTTTGTATATGTTTGGAGTTAGAACGAGGGACGCTCAAAGTTTTGAAAATTTTTCCCAAACTTTTCCTCTTTTCGAGTAAAAATATATATCGATCTATACTTTTTCTCTTTTATGGAAAAAGATCCTTCTACGCAAGGATTCTCGAGCTTGCTCCGGTTTCTGTTTCGCCCCGAGGGAAGAAGAGACCCCCACCTTCTCCTTTGTCCACCTACGTGCGCGCGAATATCGTCGAAAGTCGAAATCGAGGGGCCCAGTGTTTCCCAACTCGGCCCCTGTCAAAATACAAAACCGCCTCTTCTTCTCCCCGTGTAAATATTATGGATTGGCATAGGTTGCTAGAACTGTGAAACAGGTTCGATTCGATCGATTTCAGAAAATTTTCGATAAGCTTTATTTACATTCGTTCCGATGTGATTTCGTATATAGGGAGGAGATGATGATTGTGGTGAAACGTTTGAATCAACGGTATCATCTCGACGTGAAAGAGAATTCAGTTTGAAAGTCGAGTGAAAGGTTAGGTTTTAGATTGAGTTTGAAGGTTAGGTTATAATTACGCTTTGTAAATACACGTTGTGAATTTGATCTATGGATAAATGGTGTTATAATATGAATGAATGTTTATTAAAATTGTATATGGTTCGTAAATTGAAATTTCGAAGCGTGGAAATTTAAAGGTTCGTGGAGATATTAAGAGATAAAAAAAATAAAAAAAAAAAAAAAAGGAAAGGAAGAAAAATT
>NW_006263490.1:255479-261290 GCF_000469605.1 Apis dorsata
AAAAAAAAAGGAAAGGAAGAAAAATTTGAATGGAAAAGGATTAGAAGAAATATTGTAAAAGTCGGGAAGGTTCGTCTATTTTTACGAGCGTTCAAGCGAAAAAGGAATGCGCGAAAGATGTTAAGAAATGAGAATAACGAAATACCTATTCGACGCGATTTATGGTATGAAAGGTCAACGATTACGAAGTAATCGACGTCTCTCTCTCTCTCTCTCTTTCTCGAGATCCTTCTCGATCCTACTCACCCACACACCCGGCTCACTTTCGAAAAAATTCCGATTAATTCAGTCGTTCTCAACTCTCCGTTCTCTCCTTTGTCTTCTGATAATCCTCCTCCGTTCGTTGTTATTAATAAATCGATCGACTTTTTAACTTTCTTCCGATTCAAATTTATGGCGCCAATTTTAAATAATTCGAGAGGAAAGAAAAACAAATTGGAAGAAACAAAAGTTGCAAAACTAAAAAAAAAAATATACCTTAATGTCTTTTTCCAGATTAACGATAACATTTTAAAAAAATCTTTGTTTAATCTTTATAACAAACACTTTCATTCGATCGAAACGAATGTTATATTTCGTACTTGTTATAATTCGTTGATCGATTAAAAAATTATAAGATTAAGAGATCTTGGTCCGAAATCGAAAAATTTCACCAAGGATAAAAGGATTCCTCCTCCTCTTCTTCTTTTTCTTTTTCTTCCACGGAAGATCGTGCGCGTTTCGTCCACGTGAATGAAAGAAACTTCACGTCCGTCGTAAGAATTATTAGTGCAATATATTCGCAATACGGTATTATTACCACGGGACGAGAGGGAAAGGTTGTAAATATAAAAGTTTTCGACGCGTAACGCGAGATTCGAATGGCAATATAATCGAGAAAGAAAAATTTTTCGCAAGAGAACTTCGAACGAACCAACTGCTGCTCTTGATCTTTTATATATATGTATGTATACACCTTTCTCTCTTTCCGTGTCTATCTCTATCCTCCTTTCTCCGTCTGTCTATCCTTCTCCAGCGGAATCCCTCCTGCTCCCGCAGAGAAAGTATGCGACGTTCAGCGACGACGACAACATTCGTGAACTCGCATACCGACGATTTTAAAGATATCTGGAAGCATTCGCCGAATGACGAGAATCGCGTCATTTCGAGTTATATGGTAAAAGCGATATTGTTAAAATTATATAGTTGTGACTACGCGTATGACTCGGTTGGTAAGTAGGCCACTTCCCTTATCTATGGAGAACGTCGATGAATGGAAAGAAATATTTTTTTTATCGCTTTACGGAAATTACACGCAAATTCAAATATACGAATTCATTCACCTTCGTTTCCCCAAGCATCTACAAAAGTATTTCTCTTGTAACTAATTTTACGTATCTGTTGCATTTTCAGAAGAATTTTTGTCGAGAAATTGAAGGAAAGTTAAAAAAAAATAATAATTAAATTTGTATATTAAAAATTATTGAATTTTTCGTATGTAAATTTAATGGTAGAGTTTTTTTAATATGATTTATTTGAATATCTTTAGCGTTGCTTCAAATTAAATTGAAAACTAATCGGAATTCCTTTTTTTCGTTTTCAGATGCAGTTTGGGATTACTGTCGATCGTAACTTTTACGGCGCTAGTAGCGATCGCGTCGACGACAGTTCATCAATTCGATATTTCAGGCGAGTAGAAATTTTTTAGTAGCAATTATATTATGTAAAATGAATAACAATGAATGAATATTTATAGACTGTTTTAAATATTTGCATAATATTCTACTATGTCTTGTTAATAATTTAAAATCTGATAATGAAAATGGAAATTTTTCCGAAAAATCTTGATCAAATATATAAATGTTGATTTTTACACTTTTAAAATTATGAATTTTAATCAATCCTTACTTATTGATTACTAAATTTCGCTACTTAAATTTCCGATTTGCATACGATCCCGGTAAAGAATTTGGCCTTCAATTGTGCAAAATTTTGGAATTTCTCAAAAATTCCTCAATTTTCAAAGTTCAAGGAATATCTTTGCCACACGTGTTGTGGCAAAATCAATGTTTTTGTATTTTTTCAATCGATGTAAAAAGAAAAAAAAATGTTATGTAACTGTTACAATTTTGAGGGCAACGATCGAGGACAATAGTGAGATTCCTCTCACGCTGTATCGAAAATCGATCGTTGTTGTTGTTGTTGTTATTGTTGATGATGTTGCATGGTTACATCACAAGCTTCGACTTGGAAAGAATATCTCGTTAGTATTAAGGAACTTGTTAATGTAATCATCCTTTGTGTCGCGTGCTAACGCGCTAATTAATAATCTTTACAATCAAAAAAATAAGAAAGATAGTAAATAATTAAAAAAATTTAAAAATAAATTTATTTTGCATTAAACGTTTTCGTTCGAATATTTTTTCCTTTTTTCCATGGTATTAAGGATATCCTTGTAAATTTGTTTTTCATCCACAGATTATCTATATGGGATAGATCACGATTTACAGGCAAGAGCACGTGCAGGAATCGAGGCCGAAAGATTTACCTATCAAACGAAGGCTAGGTGAGCTTCCCTATCTATTCTCATTAATTTTATAGTAGTAGAAACTTGGATATATACCCATCATAACGATTTTTGCATATTGATCTTTATTAACCATCTTCTTTCTCGCATTTAATTATAATATATATATAAAAAAAAAAATATCACCGTTTATGATAATTTCGTTTCCATTAGTCATTAAAATGTTTAAGAAAATTTAAAATATTAAAAATAAGTGTTTATGTAAATTATCGTGAAAAGAAACTTGCATTAAAGTACACGTAATTAAATATAATCGAGTGATAAAAATAAGTTTGTTAAATGCGCGATTAAAAAGTAATTATTCGCAGCCGATTGAACACGTTTGAAGAATAATAAATGGCGTCGAACCGCGTCGATTCGTCACTTTCACGTGATTAATTGTGCAACAGAAGCCAACGTTACTTTTCATTCAAGGTAACGTGACAGTTTCGTTAGGTTCAATGTAATTACCTAATTCACTCTCCTCACTCAATTTTTCTATCTACTGGAGATATAGAAGGTCGCTTGCTTCATTGAATTTATAATGGAACTCGTCACGGTTAAGTTACTGCAACTTCTTGATGAAAAAAAGATGTTACTTTTCGTAGAGCGTGAAATAATTTATCTAATTTAAATTTAAATTTAAAAGAAGAATTATATCATTATACATTATATACAAATATTTATTTATATTTAATTAATTCAACTTAACGTATTTCAAATAATATATTTATTAAAAAAATAAATTTATTAAAAAAAAAGAAAAAGTTAGGTTATGTTTCACGCGTATCGTACGTGTGTAAAAATACGTATTTGAAAAAAATAATAGTGTAGCGATCATTTTTCAGAATTCTTACGCAACGTTTTTTTCTTTCCAAAGAAAAGAAACTTGATCTAATTTCTCGTGGAGAAAACTTTAAACCGAGAAGATTAAAAGCTCATCAATCTGACGAAACGTAAGAGATCGTTGCACCGCGTACGTATCGTAATTATCGAACTATACGTGATACCTTTCGCCGAATCGGAGAATGTGGTTGAACGTATAGAAAGTGAATCGGAATTACGAGAAGATACGAGCTATTTCTCTTCTCTTCCACGTTACGAAACCTCGCAAAAATTTATTCCAGAAAGAGAGGAACCATGTTGAGAGGAAACGGCGAATATTTATTTATGCTTTTGAGTAATTCTCTGATTATCTTTTTTGGAATGTTGTTTCGAACAAAGAAAAGAAGAACTTTAAACGAAACGCGATATTAACGAAATTCTTTTCAACGTTTTAAGTTTTACATTACCAATCGATACGTTATTTCTATATTTTATACTTTATATTTTCGTATTCGTCGAATTATCGAATATTTAAATGTAATTAATGACTCTAAGTATTAATAAATATAATCGATAGTCACGAATTATAAAGGCCATTCACTTTATCTCTTTTCCTATGTATACATTGCAAATTATCGAAAATTCGCTAAAATTTATTTCCTATATTTCAATAAAATTTTAAAATCCCGCCAATTAACGAGGAAAAAATTTTTTTCACGTTACAATAAAAAACGACATAACCTCTCTCGTTTACCTCGTTTATTTACGTTCAGAAAAATTTCCATAAACGCTCGCTTCGTGCGAATACTAAAACCATAACAAAGAAGCGTCTTTAAATCCATAACCTTACCACAACACAACACAACACCATCACCTTTAAACTTCAATTACCATACCGTATTATTATTATTATTATATATTCCTCTTTCATTCGTCAATTCGTCAATTCGTTGGACAAACGAAAAGGCAAACAAATAAATCAGTTTGGCAAACAAACGTTTAAGGAAGGATCACCTACGACGAGATGAGGAAGTCAGAGTCGAGTCGAGAATAATAAAAAGGTATCGAAGAGCGAACGTGGCGAGGCGCGAGCGGTCCGTCCTTCCTGCTCCATTTTCCTTCTTTTTCTCGCCGCTGGGAGCGCCACGAGCGAACTTTTACTTTCATGGCCGAGAAAAGGAGTGTCGGCGTGCCGTCCTTCCGTGCAGCAGCGGCATTTCAACCACGAGGAAGGTTTCTCGGTACGACCATTAACGGTGCTATCCCCTTTCCACGGCCGTGTGTTGGCAAACGCCACACCGCAGGCCCTACCACTTCCTCGCCACGATCGAAACCATAACGGTAGGCTGGTTTGCGGTATTCCATTACCGATTTCTTTATTTTGGAACGTTTTGACAGTAAATTATTTTACCGGTCAAGCAAGAATTGAAATTTAATTTTAATCGACCAAATTTTTAATTCCTTTTTTTATCGAGTAACCAAAGGATCGACTGTTAATTTTAATAGAATTTAATATTCATCAATTTTCTAGTAAATTTGACAATTAATAGCCTGTATAAAATTGGATAGTTTCCAAAAATTTTAACTTTTGAATGATTTTATTATTTATGAAGAGAAATATATCTTTCTTTGCACTTTTTCTCTTCTTCTTTCATTACTTTTAGAAGATAAAATTGATTTTAGAGGACAACGAGTATTTTATTGATTCCCATCCAATAAAGATTCTCTCAATACCAATTAAGTTAGGATACACAACGAGTCGTCTCTTTCTGATTCTTTCCACTCAAAAGCACCTATCTCTTACTTTTCACCTACGTTGTATCTCGATTTCAGAATCAGTCTGTACAATCGTATATATCTTCTTGTGAAACGCATCGCCGGGGGCCTTCCTGACTAACCGAGAATTTCATGCTCATCGTTCTTTGCTCCATGTCTCCGTGTTGGAAGGCCGGTTCTTCTTTTTTCTCTTCTTTCTTTTTTTATTTCTTACTACCGATAGAAAGTAGCCACGTTCGGTTTAATTACAAGCGACAGGGTCGCTTCTTGCTCTCTTCCTTTCGTTTTCTACGGAGAAACGAACTGTATCGTCGTGTGTATATATGTATGTGTGTATACATACATATGTGTGTGTTTGAACTTGATTATCGAATTGCGTGCACACTTTTATTTCTTATTATTTGGACGAAGCGTGAAAAATGTTTAGAATTTTTCTAAAATTATATAAGACCCTCTTACATAATTTTTCTCTCCCTTTTTATATAATATAACGAGCTAACTTGTTTCGACTCGAAATAATTTTTCTCATCAAATAATAATAATAATAATAATAATAAAACTAAATTAATCTAACGAATTTCTAAAACTAATTAAGGATAAAGAAGACGCGTAATTCTCTCTCTCTCTCTCTCTCTCTCTCTCTCTCTCTCTCTCTCTCTCTCTCT
>NW_006263490.1:261427-261777 GCF_000469605.1 Apis dorsata
CGTCCGCAGGGAACTGTAGTTCCTCTAATTGATAATACTGTCATAAGAGCTACGATACAACTATGGATATTGTTCCCGCGGAGCAATTTATACGTACACGCATAACACGCGATCCTTCACCAATTTGATTTATAGCCGTGCCACATGCATCGGCAGATTACAACTTCTTATTGTTGGAAGATTCGAACGTGGGCTCGCATATGACTCATTCCCGTGAATTAATACTTCCTCGTTATTGATGGAAACGACGATAGTGAATGGAAAAATTCTTTCTCTTTCGTATCGTTTTTCTCCCTTTGTTATATTCCTCTCTCTCTCTCTCTCTCTCTCTCTCTCTCTCTCTCTCTCTC
>NW_006263490.1:262230-264408 GCF_000469605.1 Apis dorsata
AAGAGAACCAATCGATATTAGAATGAAAATGAACGAATTTTATAGATATTTTATAATCATTGAAAAAATAATGGATAGTTTTGAGAATGTTTAAAATATTGCATTTTATTGAGATGCTAATTATTCTTCGTGTATTTTATTTTTAATTTCAATTTTTTTAATCATTCGATATTTAGGGAAGATATTTTTTTATTTTTTATTTATTCAGGTATCAAAATACGAAAGATGCGCCTTGCAGAATCAAAGGGGACAGGCCTTGCCCGCCAAACAAGTACAGGACACCTTCAGGCACTTGCAACAACGTGAGACATCCTGTTTGGGGTGCTCGTAGCGCGCCATTTTTGAAAATGTTGCCACCGGCGTATTCGGACGGTGAGTGATATTTAATCGCAAGTTGATTCAAATAATTTTGAAATTCTTAAGATATTCTTTGATTTATATATCGTTGAATTATATTCGAGGAATAGATCTCGATACTATATCTTAAGTTAATTGTTTATTTTTTCTAGTTACTTTCTAGTTACATATATAAATGTGATTAAATTTATGATAAATTTTTTTTAAAAAATTTTCTGCTTATTCCGCGTATGAAATATATAGCTGCGTTTTAATGTTCGTTTAGAAAGAATTTCAGAATTATCAGGAATTATACTAGCGGGATATCGAGATTATAAGAAAATTGAAAACTCGTAAAAATATACGATGTATAAGATTGAAATGTCAATTTTTTATTGCGACTGCAATCAAACTGAAAGAATTTCTCGTGGAATTTACGAGCTACAATACTAACAAGAAACGTTAATAACTGTATCCGACATCAATAATTATTATAATATAGGAAAAGCGAGTAGTAGCGAGAAATTACCTTTCTTATTACAAATCATTAAACGAGTCATACATGTATACATTTTAATACTTTAAAACTAAACAATTAACTAACTAAAATTATTTATGGATGTTTCATTGAAATTTTATCGAATATAGCAAAAAACATATGATCTCTTATACTATCTCGTGTCTAATTTCATTATCTATGAATTATCTTTCCTTCTTACACATAAATCTTCGCGTTATCGTTTTTTTTCTATTCCAAGATACATGGAACGTTCAATATTTATAAGTATTAACCAATCCTCCATAATTATCAAATATTAAGAAAAAAAATTCGAATATTAAAGATGCAAAAACAAGACAGTATACAAACACTATATAATATCAATCATATTTAAATCATCTACAACTATTAAATAATAAAAAATAAAAAAAAAATAATTCCGTTGTTATTTTTGCGAAAAATAAATATATTAATATATATATATATATACTTAAAAGTGGCCACTTTTCATGGACCAATCTATACTCGCGATGATTCCTCAATCGATAACCAGTTCTAAACGATTGCCGTAGTTATACGCACTTCCTGTAACGCGAAAGGAAAGTGAAAATTGGAACGAGGCAGATTCATTTCGAAGAACGTTGGCATGCTTGTCTGGATTAGAAACTGCGAATTAGCATGCTAGAGGGAGCGGAGAGCGAATGAAATAGAGAGTCCCTAGGCGAGCATCGATTGCACCATCATCGGTGTGAATAATCTATTCCACCTGCGATCTTTTACTGTTCGATCCTTCTACGTCTTATTCTCTTATAGACCAAACACAATTATTCCGGCAATAATATATCTTTCGGATAGAAAAAAAAAAAAAAAGAAAAAAAAAGAGATGTTAAAAAAATTTTTCTCAAGAAAAAGAAAGTATATTGGAAGAATGAAGCAAATAATGTGCGGTTTGATGGTTCGATGTGATATTACGTGCAATGATTAATTAATTTTGACGTAACTTGAAAGCTGCTGAATCGACACGGTGAGAGTTGATTAAGATAGATTATGTATATATATAATTCAATATTATTCGACATGTTTTCTACACATAATTAGTAAGATCTAGATTAGTTGTAAAAAATGAAATACAATAAATAAACAAATAAAGGCATCAATAAATTCATGAGAAAAAAGTTAGCTAAATTTAAAATACCATAACTTTCGAGAGAAATGGAAAAGACTGATCATTCAAGGGGGAAGGTGTCTAGAATAGAGAAGGATGCCACAGTTTTTCCGGGGACTGTTTTTTATTTAACGACGAATTAAATTCTTCGAGCGATTCATGAAGGAAAAATGCTAAA
>NW_006263491.1:0-1791 GCF_000469605.1 Apis dorsata
TATATATATATGTCTGAGGCTTAATTAATGAGTTATAATCATTTTAAATTCTTAAATTAAGTTAGATAAAGCGAGATGGCAAAAGAGCAAATCATATTGAATCATTTTGAAATTCAGATTAATTGAAGCATCAATTGAAAAACTTTTGTTTCTATTTCATTTAAATTCAATATTTTTTATTCTGATATGAGATTACTAAACAAGAAAGTTGAAATTCAATATTTATATTTTAATACTAATGCCACTATCTTATATCCACTAAAAAAATCATATAAGCATTGCATTTTTCTTTTTTCATATTACATATTTTTTTTTATTTACTATTCACATTAATTTAATTTGAATAAAATTATTTTGATTATTATTTATTATTGTACAATTTAATTTTATATGAAAATTATTTAATTAAAAGTTTATTTTAAACAATTATTCAAATATGTATTATTTTATCAAATTCTGAACTAATGACAGGACAATATATTACTGAAATAACATTGCTAATAATTGAATGCTAGGCGTTAGAAAAAGAGATTTGAAAGACTTGATAGAAAGAAAAAATGAGATAGTAATATTCGAAATCGAATGTTATGTTTTAAATATAAAAATACGAAAGCTTAGATCAACAATCTTTCTCGTTGCTAAAATAATGTTGTTCTGGACTCAATTCGTTTTTAACGTTCATGTAACGTATATTAGAAATAAAAGTGTAAAATAAAATTAGTGAATTTGTAATATTTATTCAAGCATACATAAAAAAAAAAACAATTGCGATATGCATTTTTTATGATATTAATGTGTAATATTAATTCATACTATTAATAAGTGATATCCAGATCGATTATTATTTGCATAAAAATGAAAAATATTTAATGCAAGTGAAATAAAGATAAATATTTGTCAGTGATTTGATTGGATAATTTAATAATAAAATAAAATAATGAAATTCAAATTGATTTAGGTATTTCGAATTTTCTTGTACATGTGAAAATAATTAAAAAAGCAATTGTACATATAAAAATTCGAAATCTTATAAAAATGTGCTTCTATGGATTTCGATAAACATGACAGATTGAATGAAATGACAACGATATGATTTTTGAAATGAAATATTGTATAATCATTGTATACTCCATATACAACTCCATATATTGTGCAATTTGCTATAATTTGTCCGAGTAGTTTAGTTTTTGTTAAATAACTAATTACATAGATATTTCAATTTGTATAATTAAAATTTTTTTTTAAATAATGATGTAAAAATAGTTGCATAATTACATTACACAATATTTATATACATTATATATTATCTTATATTGAAATTCATTTGAAATAATCAATTGTATATAAAAAAATATCAGTATATTTACTTTCATCAAGGGGCACTGCTACGCAACAAGTGACACTGCAATACGCTACTGCTGTGAACCCAGCTGAGCGTTTTCGCCATCTCGCTCTATCTAATACAAACTTAAAATTAAAAATAATAAAAACTTATAACTCGTTAATTAAGCCTTATCGAATATATGTGTATATGAATTTTTTTCATCATTTTGATATTTAAAATTCATCTTTCAAAGGTATTCCATATTTTTATTAACATCCTATATATATATATATAATTAATTAAATATATATAATATATTATTTATTGTATATATTTGATCGAATATATATAAGATGATCGATGGTAAGCTTGTTTGATTTTATTTATTTAAAAAAAAAAAAAAGAAAAAGATTCAAATTTAAAAGAATGCATTAAAATAGATGATTGGCAAAAAAAAAAAAAAAAAA
>NW_006263491.1:2063-2284 GCF_000469605.1 Apis dorsata
AAATTTAATTTTGCATATTTTGCATATTTTATGAAATTCATTTATATGTATATATATGTACAGATATAGAATATTTTATTGACTACTACTATTCTTAAGGAAATATTAAATATTCCAATAATGTATAATACATTATCTCATTTAATATATAATGTATACAATGTATAATATATACAATAATATATTCTCTCTCTCTCTCTCTCTCTCTCTCTCTCTCTCTC
>NW_006263491.1:2328-3258 GCF_000469605.1 Apis dorsata
TCTTCCTTCTAAAGATTGTTTGTCTCTAGTGATAATGCTTATTTTTTTTCAAATGAATCAAAAAGTTATAATTTTAAATATTCATTATCCAAGTATTTAAAATTCTTCTCTTATCAATATTTTGTTACTCGACAAATTTTATAAATAATTAATATTCTTTGAAATTTCATGTATTTTCTTGATTGATTTTTTTTTTTTTCATTCCTCAAGTAAAAATTTTTAATTTGATTTGTGGAATATTCGTTGATATAGAAGAACTGATTAAGATAAATTTTTCTTTGGATTTATTGTTAATATTTTTTTGTTTTAACAAGGATTTTAAATAACGAGTGTAATAATTTGTTCGAAGAATAAAAAAAAAATTTAATATTTATCATCTTTAAACAAATGATAAACAACTGTGAAATGTTCTAATTTTTCTAAAAAAATGTCAATTATTGAAATTTTTGAAGCTATCAAAGTTTTCTTCTCTAATTGGATCTCACTAGTCTAATGATAATTATTGTGACAGATGTAACGTTGATTTGCGAGATATAATCTCGAAAGTGACTCTCAAACATTATAAAGTAAATATATATTTTAAAGCATGGAAGTAAAACAAGTATTGTTAAATAAATTTCTACTTTAAAAAATTAACAAACTCATTCGCTAATGGCAAAAATTTTCCATTTTTTACAGTTTATTCATCCATATTATTAACAAATTAAAAAAGAACGAGGATATCGATATAAAGATATTATGCGATAGTATATTTCAATAATTCATTATTCTCCTTAATGCATTCCGGTTTAACCTGTAATTCAATCAGACAAAAGATCTAATGAACTTAACTAGCCTAATCTTCCAAGATCTTATGCTATTACGAAGTATTGCTTTGAAATTGATATAATTAGCAAAAAAAAAAAAAAAAAAAAAAAAAAAAAAAAAAAA
>NW_006263491.1:3279-21072 GCF_000469605.1 Apis dorsata
ATCATTATATTTATACTTTGGCAATAAAACCATTCCCCCCCTCTCTTTTATCTATTTAAATTTCCGATATTCAATGTCAACATGACAATTGATATATTTTCAATTTGCAAATGATTAATAAATAATACCCAATAAATAATGCCTTTTTATTCATTATCATCATAAATATAGATCATAGGTCGATCGTATGTTTGATATTGAAAAAAAGTGTCGAATACATGACTTTGCTATTTAAATTTAAAGTTAAATAATCATAAACGAGGATATCTGTAATATATATATATATATATATATATATATATATATATANATGCATATGAATTTTTACAAATTCATCGAAAGGATAATCTCGTTATCATTCTATATTACGAATATTGTTATTAAAAAGAAAGCCAATTATTTTTTTGTCAATTATTGTTTTCTTTTGATAATATTGTATTCTTTTTTTTTTTTTTTTAAATTTAAACACTTAATTTAATACAATTTTTAAAACAGATTATTAAAGAATTATTTTTAGAAATCAAAAGTAAAGTAAAGTAAAAAAATCTAACACGAAGTATAGCATGTCTGTTTAATATGCTTATTACGACGAATAAAGTATAAATCAGACGATCGTAGAATTTGATGAATTTCAAATTTGAATCTGATGTTTAAATTAAATGTTTATATTTTATTTATCGATCGTCTTATCAGAAGGAAGTTGCATGTTGTAATGTGTTATTAATGACTATTAATAAAATTTTTTAAAAAGATTTTGCAGAAATAATATTGATATAAAAAAATTACGTGATTCCAATCATGTAAAATAAACAGAAGGAATCATTAATAATAATAAAAAAAAAAAAAAATCAAATTATAATCACATAATAAATTAATCATCATTTTGAGTACACAATGATATCGTAAAATCTATAAATTTGTATAAACATCCTTACGTACATATGCAATTTATATATGTAGATGTTCTCGAAATTATCATTTTTTTTTTTTTGTTGTATAAATAACGAAAAATGAGAATTTAGATCATCAAAGGTTATTCTAAAAATATTTCATTAACAAATTTTTTCCTGTTAATTAATTAAATTCGAATACACGTGTATATTTATTTCTTTCATGTTTTTGATTCTTTCCATTTTGAGAGAATTATATAATGTAATAGAATTGCAAATAAAAAAAAAAAAGTAATAAATGAAGTATATTTTTTCTTTTTTTTTTTAATTGCAATTCTATTACATTATATAATTCTCTCAAAATGGAAAGAATCAAAAACATGAAAGAAATAAATATACGCGTGTATTCGAATTTAATTAATTAACAGGAAAAAATTTGTTAATGAAATATTTTTAGAATAACCTTTGATGATCTAAATTCTCATTTTTCGTTATTTATACAACAAAAAAAAAAAATGATTAATTTTAAAAAAAAAAAAAAAAAAAAAAAAAGAAAAAATATACTTCATTTATTACTTCTATTTTATTCATTTACAATTAATCATTTATTCATTTCATCATTTATTTTCATTCCATTATAATTCAATATTTATTTCAACCTATTTCAAATTTTTGCGCAGTTTTGATCGAACGGAATCCTATTGATAATTATAAACGAAGTATTTCAATCCATAGGAAATTTATTATTGCACTATGCACGTCCATGCGTGAAATATATGCGTATCGTAACGCGAATAATTAATATTCAAATCAAATTTAGAAGGAAAAAAAAAAAAATGTTTTTTTTTTCCAATGCGCAATGAAATAATTCGATTAAAATTATCGTCTTGCGGAACAAGTGAAATGAAAAAAAAATTAAAAAAAAAAAAAAGAAAAAGTTAAATATCATTGAAAAAAATATTAATTGCCAATTATGTAACAAAAATAAATTAAAGAAACGAGCTAAGCTAGTTTTATTAATTTATCAACTGTATTTGATTATACTTTTTAATTCTATATTCTGATTTAATATAAAATTATGAATTATACGCGATATATCTATTGAAACGAGATAAAATGCGTGTTAAAAAAAGAAAAGAAAAATTCCTTCTTTTCTCTTATTAATTCTATTTCGTTTCTATCCGCAGGAATTAACAACGGATGGAAATTATTTTGTTATTACATCGAATTTTTCAATGTTTATTGAATTCGAACTTAATTAAACAAAACAATTAATCTCGAAATAGTTTCAACATCCGATTCCGCACAAGCGTTAATTTGCTTTCTTGTAACTTATTCGATAAATTAGAAAAAAAGATGGAAATGGATTTGTCGTTCATTGAAATGGGTCAAGGTTAATCGAATGAAGGGCGATTTGAAGCAGTGGCTCTCAATCTATCCTTTGTGAATCTATATCCATCTTCATTTATCTTAATACTATTGCTACATTCTATTCAATTATCTAAAATAATAAATTCTCGATTCGTAGTTGAGTAGTTGAGTATTAAGCCCTTAAGATCATTCATCCTTGGGAATATTTTTTTGCAGAGTGACTTTTCGAGAATAATTTTATTCTTAAATATATTCGCACCTTTGAGAGAGAGAGAGAGAAAAAGAGAGATAAATTTCTGATTTATTTACAATTCGTTCGATTATTTTTGACAAAATGATCAATATTCATAATCGAAAATATCATTTTATTTTGTTAAAAATTAAGAGACTCAGAAGGAAAAAGGATATTGAGAAAAGTTCGTCATTAGTTTCGATGTGAATTTGCATGTATAAATTCTTAATAGAATTATCATATATATTATCATATATAATGCATAATAATATAATTCAATTAGAACTTGATTACAGATTCGTTTATCATTGTTGACGCACTACGATTTCTTTTTTTTTTTCTAATATTCTTCTAATTAGTTTTTAAATTAAATCAATAATGATCACAAATATATACGATTCAATTTTATATAACTTTGCTCAGTTTTCAGAATGAAAAGTTTGTTGTTGACAAAACTTTAAGCTAAAAAAAAAAAAAAAAAAAACAGTTTCAAGGAAGTTCAATTAACAGATTTTTGAAGAATTTACGATGAGTGTAACAAATAAATGATGAAAATAAGTATCATATAATTATATGGTATTTTTAAACCTGTTATTTCATTCGTTTGAACATTTTTGGCGATACGCCAAAACAACGATTCGTAAAGATTTGCAAAAATTTATAATTCATCTTATTCGATAATTTTAGGATCATATATTGATTATACGTCATATATTGTCATAAATTGATTATTTGCATAATTTCTATCGCACATTTAAATGTATTATTACTATATTCACAGAAAACCGGAAAATATACTTATGATGCAGATACATTATGCACGATGAATTTGCAAAATGTACAGTACATCATGCTTTCCATCTTTGCATGAGTCTGCATAATGTGATTCTTTTTGCAATTTTTACATACAAAAGCCAAAATAGAATATTGAAATAATTTATTTCGAATAAATAATAATAATCTTTGAATAAATATTTTAAAAGAAAGAAACTAGCGAAATCGTTATTTCTGTGTTATTTCTTATTAAATAATGTACAATATATCTATGTCTACGATGTAATTTTAAAATGGAATTAAAAAAAAAGAAATTGTAGACAAATTTTTCTCTGCAAATAAAAAGAAAATTAATTTTTCCCCTAGATTTCCCCTAGACCGCTCAAGTTTTCCTCCGATCCGCTGGAGCGAAGGATACAATCAAAGTGGGTGAACGACACAGATGTTTCGAAAGTACAAGCAGTGGTAATGGATTTGATTTGCAAAAGTTTCGAACAAACACGGAACGGCACTATCACGACTTGTTGGCCCATCTGTCAATCGCTGGTGACCTTACTTTTACGCGAGGTTTGTTCATACGATACGTAGATGACACGGGTCAAATTGCATTGATCACCAATCATTATTGAGATTTTGTGCTAAAAAAAAATTACGTAAATTCTTCTAAAATTATATATGGAATTAAATTCAATAGAATTCATAGTTTGTAAATATTTCCAACAATTGGATTTAAAGGTTATGAATAATTCGTCGTGAACTTCGAGAATTCGAAAAAGTGAGAGTAAAAACTCTGGCCATTCCGGTACCAAAGTTTTACTTTGAATTTTGCTGAATGCGCGTGAAAAAGGTAGGATAAAATAAATACAGCGTTGAAAAAAGTTGGAATCTTTTTTGTACTCTATTATACTCTATAATTTAATTCAAACATAATTCTAAGATCCTCTTGATATTTTTAGTGAACTCAGATTTTTTTTCTTCACATTTTATTAAACGTAGTTTAATAAAAGACATAGATAATAAAACCGTATTAGGTTTAAATAAATTTTTCACACTTTATTTATCATTGAAAATGAAGAAAAATAAAAAGGGAATATTATTGAATAAATGGATCATAAAAGCGTATAATTAGCTACTTATATCTGATCTATAATTATTAATTTAAGAATTTACATTATGTTGAATGATGCTCGTACAATTACCAAACACAAGGTAACTCGTTAACGTTAAACGTATGCGTAATGCTTGAAGGATCTGTGTAATAATCAATAACTTGAATAATATTCAAGGAAAATATAATGGCATTGAAGCACACGCTCCCGCCTGAAGATCTTGAGAAATTTCTATCTTTAATAAATATTTGATAAACAAACTATATATATACATATATTATTTTTAACAAAATAATTAATATATATGTTAAAATCGAAATAATTTACCAATTTACAATTTTTAATTTGTAATTTTAATTTGTCATTTTTGGTAAAAATTTATATTTATGTTTCATTGTTGTAATATTTATCGAGATTTAAAAATATATATATAATATATATAAATAATTATAAATTTTTTTTTCAGTTTTAAACATTTCATGTGAATTAAAATAATCGTTTTAAGATTTACGTATTGAATTTTCAATTTCAATTTGCATACCCATCGACTATATTTTTCGAGCACATAGTGGTTCAAAGGTTTAATCAGAGTTGCAGCGATCTTCATTGAAAGTCCCGCGACACATTGCTGCTAATGAACACGATACCAGTGCCATTATCTTACACGTTGTATCAGTGACAGTACCCTTAGGCTGATGAAGCTGGCTGTACTGGTATATGTGAGGAGAGATGGAGTGACAAAATAATATTCTAGGAAGGTATGGGGGTAAGAGTGTGAATACCGTGTCCATTAGCGTTCACTTTCCAAGTTTTTATTAAATCGAACTAATATTTTTGATTCCCCTCTCATTTTTCATTTTATTAAATCAACAAATTTTTCTTTTATATATAAAGCGTTTAAAAAATTTTATAATTAAAATATATAATAATCTATTCACGATACTTTAAAAATTATATGTCCAATTTTGTAAATAAACAATTGAATAAATATTTGCAATTTCAACTATACTTTACGTTTATTTAATTTTAAATATATTTAAAATTAAAAATACGATGTAACAATTTACAAATAATTTATACATTTTTATATATTGGATTACGTGTCAAACTTATATATATATATCATTTAAAAAAAATTATCATTAATTATAATATATTATCTTATTTAATTATGCTATTCTTATTTGAAGTAAATATATGTGTTCGAATGGGGTAAACGACTTGTCCGTAATTGTTTTGTTACGTAAAAAAGTTGATGTACAAAGGAGTTGAGCAGTACGTTATCGCTTATTCATAATCTATTTTGCTTTACGACGAAGCGAGACGAGAGAGAATTGTCTCACTTTATTTACGTGTCGCTTCGACTTCGATTTGCAATTATAACTTGATAAATAAACCTCAACAAACGTTCGTTTATACCATCCTTTACATTTATTTTTGTTTCCATAACTTCGACTCTTCAAATATATACCAATCACGTATTAATATGCGTACAACATAACCTCTCAAACGTTTAGATTTATAATAAAAATATTTCGATCAGGAATAACACACTTTTGTCTATGTGACAGCCTTCGAAAATTTAAACCAGAAATTTGTTAAATTTGTTAAAATATTCGAAATAACTTGAACGAAATGAAATCATGTTCCAACAATTCGAAGTGAATGTTGATAACTGTATAACAGTTAAAGATCCGCGAGCACTTGAAATCCTTGTTTTCATTGCGTTTGCAATGGAAGAGACACGTAATAACACTTTTGTCTCAGCTTAATTATGCAATTACTGTTAAATTACCGATCGTCGATTACATCCATTTTCATTAATCTTGTGGTCCCCTTCCACTCTTTTCGAAAGGATTATTGCACGTAATTCGTGTCTAATAACAACGAATTTTGCAGAAGAATGCGAACTCGTAAAATATTAATTTTTGTTGTTATTCTTTTTCCCCTCTATCTCTTTCTATCTCTTTTACATTTTCGAGGCCTGATTTCATAAATGCAAACAATTCTCCATGATTCGTAGGTGGTGTAATTATAGGATAAGGTTATGTTATTTTTTTTTTTTTCCTCTTTTTTTTTAAGTGGAAAAACAAGAGAATAAATTTTTTAATAGTAACTCGATGGTATCGTTAAAATGGTATCGTAAAAGATACCATGTTTTTTAATTACTATTCAAATTCAGTGACACAAGTTAGTGAAAGTCATTGTGTTATGGTTAATTTATTTTATTTAAACGGACACTTGTTTACTATTGAATATCATTATAAGTTTTCAAAATAAAGAAAAAAAATATTGCTTTTACTCTGTTATAAACAGAGAAACGAAATATTTGAAAAATTATTGTTCAACATTCTCTATGCTCAATTTTGGAGATGACAGTTTTTAATTTTACACGTAACAATCTAAAAGAAGTCGAAATGAGAAATGAACGAGAAATATTTATTTACGAATTTTGTAACAATTTTGACAATACTATTTCAAAAAATTCAATATTCAGTATTATTCGACTACTTTTTATATTCAATTTTGAAGATTGTTCAGGCAATAATATTTAACTATAATTTATCACACGTTCTTAAATTTCAATAAGATAATTTATCTATAGAATAGTATTATTATTAATAGTTCTTTATATGGTTGTTTTTCTCATTCAAATAACGATAGAATTATAATTACATGAATAATGAATATAATAATGTGCGTCGATACTTGTAATTGGTCGTAAAAATATTAAAATTTAATTAATATTGAAAATGTTAAGATTAATATTAAATTATGACAAAAAAGGGGAGCGTAAAAAATCTAGCAGGGAAAAAAGTGTTATATAAAAGGTATAAATAATTCTTGAAATATGATTTCGATATTTATGAAATCTTTATGACAAAAAGCAGTTGTAAATACAATGCATCATCCAATATTTATGATGGAATTAATAGAAATGTGCGAATATTCAACAATATAGGATTAGGATTTAATTTCTTGAAACCATTCGAAAAGAGTGTTTTGAAAAAAACATTATTTTTGAAATAACACAATAATTTCGTGCACAGAATATTTTGTAAAATATAATTTAATGTATTTGCAATTAAATAATTTATTTTTCAATGGAAAAAGTTATTATTTATTATTGTTATTTGTTTTATAATTTTGATAAAAATTAACATTACATCATTTTTGTTATTAATTATTATAATTATTATTAATTCACTTATTGTTTAATATTTATCCCTAAATTTTATATATTAATATTAAATATTCAATTAAGAGATGAATATTTCAAATAATAACTCTTTGATTCGTTATTTTTTTATATATTCATTTGGATATTTAATATTTTTTATTGATTAAATAAAAAAAAAATATTAAAATATATTTTAAAATATTTATTTTTAAATTTTTACTTGATATAAATTTAAGTACGAATTTAATAAACAATATTCTTTGTTACGATTTAAACAATATGTTAATTTTAAATTAATAATATCAGAAAATTAAAAAATAAAAATTTAGAGATTGTTAAATTATTATATTATTATATATATAGTATATATAGTATATAATATAGAATCGGCAAAAATCGGAAAGTTTCGCCGAATTTCGTAAACAGTGGTATTCTATAAAAGGCAAGGTGCTCGAGAAAGCAAACATTTTGTATCAAACCATCGAAAGTTATAGGTCGAAATTAACACTTTATATAAATTTTAAAAATATGGAAATTTTTGATTATTTATTCTCTAGTAAAATTTATTTCAAATTAACACTATTGCGTAATTATTCATTTATTTATTTATTTATTTATTCATTTATTTACATATTAATTATTTTCATTGGTTTATTTATTTTTTTTACTTATTATCATAATTATATATATTATAATATATTATAAATACACATATATATATATTTATTTAATAATTTGTAAAAAGATTTATTATAATCGAATTTTAATATTTTAAACTTTTAAAAACTTTTAATTCGATAAAAAAGATTTGAATATAAGAGATTGAAATACTACTGAAAATCAAAATCATTCTTTTTCATTTAAATTTAATATTCATTTGCATAAAAATTCAATACAATAAAATTCTGTTACAAATCTTGGTAATGCAATTGCGTTGTCGAAACGTATTACCTTTACATGCAATAGAACATATGCAGATCGTGCAAATGATTTTGATCACACTCGTTGTAACAATAATTGTGTGCATTTAATTATGATTTAATTAAAATCAGGCGACCATATATATACATTTTTGCATGTATCACGTAAACGATTAGAATGAAAAATTTATGCGGAATATTATTATATAATAAATGTAAATGATACATGTGATCATCACTTCAGATTTCGAATTAATAATTTATAATTGCTTCAAATCAGTTTATCTTATTACGTATCATCGTGAAAGCAGATAGTATCGAATTCGAAAAATAAATAAAGAATAAATTGGCATTAAAATTTACAAATTTCTTACAAGTTGCACAATATTTACGTTTTCACGGTTTTTTGGTCCATTTGTGAAATTTGGTGAAATTTTGTATATATATATATATATATATATACATCTTTTAAAAATTTTTGTCACGGATAATTTAGAGAAAATAAACAATTCTAATTTGATATTTCGAGTCAAAGAAAAGAAGTGTTACATACATTCTCTTCTATATTTTATTGTACGCTTCATTTATTGCGAAGTTAAATGCAAATAAATAAAAAAAAAATAATAATAAGATGCATAAATATTTGAATGACAAAAATTAAAAATTAGAATGATATACAAACAAAAAATGTGCACGGCAGATGCAGATTATTATAATCGAGGAATTAAAGCAAATTTATATTAATAAAATTATATTAATAATTATAATTAATAAAAATTATATTAATAATTATATTAATAATTTTTAATATATTAATAATATTAAAAAAATATAAAAATTATATTAATAAATTTATATTAATATTTCTTTTAATCATATCCATTTGACTTTGAACAAAAATCACGTGTATGACCCAGTCAAATCATAAAGCGGTATGGAATTTGAATTTGAATCGCTCGCAAAAATTTTCACACAGGTCAGAAATAAAAATGTTTTACTTTATTGTTGCAGTGACGCATGACGGAATTGAATTTGAATTTAAAATTATACACGTAGTCTTAAATAAAATAGATAACATATTAACAATGAATGTAAATTTAGAAAAGGAAAAAAAAACATTTTTTTTTTTTTTAGATAACGCATTATAATTGCATCTATGATTAGAATAATTCGCGATAAATAAATTTTAACGCATTCAACGTGAGAATTAAAAGAATTGACGAGGAAGATGAATAAATAAATCTTCTCGTATTTTTTAGTAATTAATTCGAATGTTAACCTCTTGTTGACTACATTATACATAAACATGAATATTGGATCACAAGTTGCACGAGAAAAAAAATATTCAAATATTTCATTGCACGTATAATAAAGAATAAATATTTATCAATTTTCAATATTGGAAGATAAATACGACTAAACATGTATATTCGTAAAATCAAGCAATTATTTCAAACAATTATTTTAATCAATGTATATAATATAACAAATTAATCGTATCTAAAACGATTAACCTAGATATGTAATAATTCTGTATACCTTTTAGAAGGATAACGAAATTTCATTTCGAAAATAGAATTCCTGAATTACCCCTCTATATTGTCGTATTACACAACTACAATTGTTAAGTTTTATTAAATTTCATCCCCATTCTTTATTACACCATCGAATCGATCCATGGGCAAACCTAACCTCAACAACATCAAGAATATCGTGTATTTTTACGCGAATAGTTTCGTCTCGAATATCGTTGCCCACGATAATCCAGTTGATGATAATCGTGACCTAACCTAACTTCTAACCGCGATACCATAACGCGAACTAAAATAAATGCCCTTCGATATAAAAAAAGAGATTCTTCGAGAGATAGACCTTGACGCGATTTGAAATCGAAACCAAACGTTCTGTGTATCGCGTAATTTTTCTGCACGAATCGGCGCATTGCGCGTCCCGCATAGAACGTTCGCGACACGAGAGCTTCGAGAATAGCTGTGGCGGCCTTCAAAAAAAAAAAACAAAAAAACAAAAAACAAGGTTAACGTCGATGTAACGCGAAACAACGCGATCCCTTTTGATGCACTCTGCAACTACCTGGAGCGCGCTTCATGTTAAATTGCTCGATCGAAAATTTTCCACCGTCGCGTAGAACCATTGTAATTACTCGACCTAATTTCATTCGCGGCGATCACCGCGACACGTGCACGTTGCGGATTTTTATTCGCGTCCAAAGTGGAGGGGGGATAAATTAATTTCTACCCCGAGAAAAGTAAATAATACGCGTTTTGCGAATAGCTGAAATTCCATATTTTGAATATATATATATATATATATAAAATATATGTGTATATATCGTTATGAAGAAAAGTAATCGAGCATGAATAAAATGTCAGCCTTACCACTATTTCGTATTTTAAGATGTGCGCGAGAGATATTTCATTATGTATAGTTTCTATTGAGTAATAATTTTCGTACAATTTTATGTGTATACAGTCACTTCCAAAAATATTATTATGGCACTGGTATAATTTTTATTAATTTGGATTTTGGTAAGGGGAGGAGGAGGGGTCTCAATTGAAATTCTAAGGGGCCTGGTGTAATTTTTGGATCTATGAGAAGGATTGAGTACTCGATTTAATCTTTTTTTTTTTTTTTAATAAATAAATAAGAGCACAATGAATATATACGTGTTTTTATATGATATATTTTATATGAATTTTATTTTTTGGAAGTGAATGTATGTAAAATAATGTTTCGAAATACGTGGAAAATTTTCTAGAGTTAGTAAAAATTGGTATATACAAAAATTTCGATTTAGGTTTTTATTTATTAAATTAATAAGGGGTTGAAGTTTGCTTTGGATGAAGCGAGATAGAGAGAGGTGATCCTTTCTCAACTTGATAAATTTTTATGCATCTTTTCTTTTTTGGCTTTTCAAATCGATTGTCCAAAGATGTGTCATGAATATATTAACGCCTTATATATTAATGCAGAATTTCTTTGGATGAACGACACGAAAACTTTCTAATTTTATAAATACGTACGTATCCGACGAAAATTTTATGTGGAAGCATGGAAATTTATATCGATTCAGATTTTTATTTTATATAGTTATCTCGAGTATTTTTAGAGAATAAAAAATTTTTATTTTCATTCACAGATAAGTGTTATTCATTTAGATTAATAGGTGAATTGGATTATCTAATATTTGACATTATATGAAAATAATTTACTTTTTCATTTATCGACTAAGTGTAGATCCTTTATACAAATGATGAACTAAGAATTTATGTCATTTTCACGAAACTATTGACGAATCTAATAACATGAAAAGAATGTTAAAAAATTGCAACTAGATTCGTTGAATTTGTGGGGAATAATTTTTCGAAGAAAGGAAAAAGTATGATTTTATATTAATATAAGTATGATTTTCAATTTGCAAATATTTTGGAATTTTTTTTTTCTCCATTGAAGAGAAGAGCGAATCAAACGTCGATGGCTCGTAATATACTATAATATACTTTTAACAAGTATGATGGAATAAAAATGAACAATAAATATATCTTCTTTATTTAAATCTTTTTGCAGAAACGTTTCTCATTTCGTTTCGTTCATTTTTAATATCGTGTTGTTGGCTCGTTAACAAGTTCAGATTCTGAAAGGGAAGTTTATGTAGTGTTTACAGTCAGTTAATAGAAAAGAGTATCATATAAAGTCCCGTTTTACAAAGTAAACGATAATTTTACGAGCGACAATAAAAAATGACTTTAGGAAGCAATAAAACCGTAAGACATAATTTGCAAAACTTTTAGAAAAACTTTATTTACCAACATTGGTAAAATTCAAAGGTTATGAAAATATAAATTAAAAATGCTATTACTAATGAAGATTATCGTGAATTTTTTCCAATTATCATTTATTTCTTACAATGATTAATTTTAAATGGATTATATTTCCATTCTCTTTTTCTCCATTTTTTTATTTTTAAAGTTATCTTTCAATAGTAATTTCAAATTCATTTTATACGTAAAGGAAAAAGAAAATATAATTTTATCATAGATTGGATAAAGTTTTTTCTATGTGGATACAAGTGGAACAAAGCAAAGCATCATATAGAAAAGTATAAGCTATCACGATATGAGATAAAGGCTAATGATTCGGTTGATCATTGCCATTGTTCAAAAATGAGAAAAAAGGAGAGTTGGAAAGAACAGAGATTGCTAGAGTGCAGGTTGTTCTGTCATTGTCCGAAAGAGATGATAAGATAGAGGCAGTTCTGAGCAATAGTATTTGAAATAGTATTTGAAATAAGAGAGAAAAATATTGTCATAAAAATATCTTTTGAATTATGTGAGAAAAAAATTAATTTAAAATAATAATTTGTTCTATATCTCTCGAGCAAAATATTGTTTTTTAAATATTTATTCGATTTTATAGAACATAAGTAATTAAATATTTCAATTGTATATTTTTTAATATAAACTTCAAATGAATATTTTCCTTAATACAAGGAATAATGAAATATTCGAATAATATTTCTCTGTTCATCAAAAATTGTGTTTACATCTCTATTGTTTCATTCATTTTTCATTAAATGAAAACTATATATTATTTTCTTTAATAAATTTTGCTTTTATGTTTTCTCTTTTTTATTTTTTTTTTTTTTTTTTTTCTTTTTTGTTTTTTTTTTTTTTTTGTTTAACGTGATTATTTGCATATATCCTTATTTTTCTATGAAGCGTCTTTTTATCATATTCTACGTTTCATCATTTTTAAGTTAATATTTATAAGTATACATTTATTAATATTCTAAATAATTATTTAAATAATACATGAATACTTGCCATAAGATAAACTATACAGGGTAGTTCACCAAGAATTTGCTCTTTTTCATCATATTACCATCTCGTTACAAGGAACACGCGAAGCAATACTCTACTATTCATGTTCTCCTCGTCTTCCGTATCGTAAACTTTACAAAACTTCGAGTTAAAAATATCTATTAAAATAAATCAAGTAATAATACTTTTTTTCTCTTTATAAATAATATCAACGTATCTTCCACGCATTCACTTACTTTAAAAAAAATTACGTATCTTCCTTCAAACCATTCAACTCCATTTGAAATATTTTTTGTTACAACAATGATAATATTAGGTGGCGAAAATCAAGGTGGTAATATCTAGTCAGTTCTGTATGTATTTCCACCACCACAACAAATCTCCATTTCAACTATTCCATAAACTATTTCCAATCCTTTGAAACGTGGCCAACAATGGACAGCTGTAATTCCGCACAGTGGCGACATCTATGCGGAGAGATCGTTGCAAGGTTGGCTGGCAGTTCGCAGGCGCATTTCCCGGTGCATTCTCTCACTTCAGTCCCGGTTCGAGCCGTCACGTCATTCCTTCCCCACGATCCATCGGCTGTAGACATCGTTCTTTCTTCTCTCCACGCACACATACACACATATACACACACATACACACATACATTCTCCCCTTTTCATCGTTGCTTCTGCGGCAAATGTAAAGTAAAAACGTGCGGGCATCGACCATTACAAATCTCGCGAGCGTTGCTCATAATTCCACAAATTTTATTGGGTTCAAACGTCGACACGCGCGTTTCATTAGTTTCCTCTCTTCTTTGTCCTTCCTTCCTCACTCCCACTCGCACTCGTTGTAACGTTACACGCTGGCCACTATACCTACTCTACTCCCCACTCCAACAGCTCTTGCCACTGCTCGTGATGATTCCCCTTCCGTCCGCTGACCGATAAGCCGCTCCACTGTCACGGTCGAAGAAGAAAGAAGAGGGATACGAAGTGCACCGCCAGCTGCTGTTCCAACAAATAGTGTCGTCAGCATTTTCATCTCGGCTTTTGATCCACTTCCTTTGGGGATTCTGACGATTCGGAAACACGGAGTATGTCACTGATTTCCAATTGTTTTCGACGGCTCACCGGGGAAGCACCGTCCAAGAACGAGGTAAACAAAGAATCGTTCGGAAATCCCGGGCCAAGTGTGCACGAGCTTCGTTCGCCGGCCACGCGAGCGGCCTCTGTACTCACTTTTTTTGTTTTATCCGCGTTCGAATAATTATAGGAATTAATCGCTTGTTTTTTTTTTTATTTTTTTATTGAAATAAAGAGAAATAGCTTTTCACAGTGTTAGTGCGTTAGCACTATCTATAATCGTGTCGTTTTCTTTTTTATTCTCTTTCTATATTTTCTTGCTTTTTTTTTTTTAAAGTGATAAAATGTGCAAAGAATATGTATTATTACTTGTTTATACTGGAATTATTAGATTCGTAAAAAAAAATTGTGAATTATGAATAATTTTTATTGATATTTTTGATGAAATTAATATTACATTTTAACGAGAAGATCTATTTTATTTGTAAAATGAAGTATATAATAATTATTATTACAAGTCGCTAATTTGAATTCACTATGTTTCTTAATCAATAATAATAATTATTATTAATGTTTTCATTTATTTAAGATTATTTTTGTTATTTAACACATGTATCTTATCATCAAACTTTAATATATTTAATTCAATATATCAAGATATCGATCTATCTTGTCAAAGAATTAAGATATCCATATATAAAATAAACGCATGTCACATTTTTGTAATTTTACTTTTTAATATTAAAGAAACATATTTTATTATTTTATTAACGATATAATAAAATAAATATAATGATTAAAAAAAAACTATTTATTTAACACATTTGTTTGACTTTTATGTCAATAATCAAAATTTTCCACATTATTAAATTTTAATTTTATTTTGTATCAAATAAAATGATATTATAAAGATACAATTCAATTTCTCATTTTCATTTTTAACAGTTAATTTGCATTAAAAATTCACGTGTATCGAGAAATTACGAACATTTTCATTAGATATAACAAATATAACGATTTTTTCAAGAAATAGTAATTGTTCGACGTTTAAATGATGCGAAAAGTATTTATTCCATGCAGCTGACCGACGACTTTCGATCCTCTGTTTGCGTTACCGAGTGACCGCGATTAAACGTCGCCAAATGTGGGTCACTGGAAGAAACTGTGACACGCGGCCTTCCGCTTCCGTGGCCTTGAACCAGCTACCGGCCCAATTGTGCGTCCGCTGATTACAATCCTGGATCCACTGGGTTCTCCCTTATCCAGTTTCCAATTCACTTTATCCTTCCTAGATGATTAACCCGAATTCGTGACTGGATCTCTCTCTGTTCGAATGAAACGGTGAAATTAATTTCTCTTTCGCGACCTTTGGATGATGAAGAGCAAATTCATCACCATCGATTGATGAAGTGGGAATTAAAGTTAAAAAAAAAAAATTTGAATTTTTGAAAGTTTCGAGAAAACGTTTAATTAAAAATTTTCTGAGTTTAATTGATCGTGTTTAACATTTGGCAACGCGTGGAATCGAGAGATTGGTTTCATTGGTTTAAAATTAAATTATTGGCAAGAAAAATTGGATGTTAATTTAATTTCTTTGTTATAAATTAGAAATCGGAGAAATCAGAGAAGTATAATAAATATTTGTTAATTTACATTAAAATTTTAATTTGGTAATGACATACTAGAGAGACTTTCAGACACGAGAAATTTTGAAATTCGTGGATGCTTTCAAATATTTATATCCAGGTTATACAATTAAATGCTTGAAAAAAACTTTTATACAAATTTGAAAGCGTATTCTATTGGGATAACGAAGGGCTTTGGTGCGCAGAATTAATTCAAACAATTTTTGTTCTTTGCATGTTGAGCATATATACTTGTGTCACATAACACAAAATCGCCATTTATTCATACTCATTACATTAAACAAATTTACTTGAGAATTCAGATTGAACAAGAAAATAATAAGCTACAAATTTTATTTCGAAAAAAGAAATAATAAAAACCAATGTAAAATAATTGGAAAGTTTAATTAAAGTTAAAACAAAAATAGAACAATAATTTGCATTTATGGATTAAAATCGTTTTGCATAATAAAGTTATACAACAGATAAATTTTAAAAATTTTTCGAAAGACACGTGACAATTGACATTATTGACAGATATAGCAAAATCTAATTACCTCAACGATCGAAGTGTTCGAATAAATTATACAATTATTGAATTAAATAAATTCTTTCACTACATTGGAACATTGAATTTGAACATTCGTCGTCACATTTTTTTTTTTTTTCCACCATACTACAAGGTAAAAAAATTCTATATATACCACGACGGTAAAAAAAGATTCTTTCATCTCGTTTTATCGGGTGTTTTCCAGCTGAAGGGCTACAAGGTCACCGATGTGAACCGCATACGAAAAGTCGGCGTCGCCTGCAGAAGCCTTCAGGAGTTGAAGCGTAAAGCTTGCGCGAAACTGAACGTGAGTATAGTAAAATGATTAACGCTTCCAGCGTTTATTTAATCGATCGATATATAGGGTGTTAAAAAAAAAAAGATCCAAGAAAATTTTTATTATATTAAAACGAATAAAAAAATCAATTCGATCAATAATAACTCGAGTCTTTTGATGCGAAAAATCTTTTAGGTTCAAATTTATTCTCAACATATTTTGATTTTATTATTTGATATTGGAACAAAAATTGCTTCGTGTAACCAAAATGTAATAAATAAATTATCGATATTTAAAGATGTGCGTAATCTCACATGATTCATATATCGTAACAAGAATGGAATAATCTTGCATGCATTTGAATAACTAATTAATATTTCGTGATATCGAAATAAATAATATCGATCGATCGATTAAAATTAACTAATTTTCGATTGGATACGAATAAACTATCGATAAAATATCGATATTGTCATTTTTCTCGACGCTACTTTTACGTCACACTCTGTTTCCAAGCGTTGGAGTCCTTTCTTTTTTGACACCCGGTATACATCCTTTCGATCAAAGAGAAAGAGCGGGACGGATAAACAGGCGTGACGTCGATTAAAAAGGGAGAGACAAAGAGGAACGTGGTTCCAAGTGGTTCGCGTTGCATGGAAACCGTGATCCCCACGCCTCTTTTACATGTCATGATAAAAGTTGTTGGCTGAAATTGGGTCATAAAAGCCTCGCAGCTGATCCATACCCCGCTCCTGGAAAATTGTAACGCCCACACCACGTTCCATTTTCCAGTATATTTCGTTACAGATGTATATCTGAAACAGGCCAAGCAGCAAGCTCCAAGTAATAGACACATATATTTCTCGAGCCATTTTGCTCGAAGAAATTCGTTGCACGGATTTATCGACTGTTGTGTTTCGAAGAGGAATTCGTTTTTTTTTTTTTTTTTTTTT
>NW_006263491.1:21438-23505 GCF_000469605.1 Apis dorsata
ATGAAATCATTGTTTCATCGTTGTTTTCGAAATTTATTTATTTTTTTATTTTTGCAAAGGTAAAGAGAATGTCAATTTGATTTTGACTGCCTTTGCAGATGGATAGCTTTGGTTCTAGAGTTCGAAATATAAAAGTTTGTATATATAATAAAAATATTTATAATAAATTAATTGAAATTTTTGTCTATCAATTTTTGTTTTAATATTTAGAATTTTAAACTTTTGACTTTCTATATCTATTTGTAAGCTAGTTAATACGAAATTATTGGACTTGGAAGATTTTTCGTTTCTGGCCTTTTCAATTTTACAAGTGAAATTTATCGATACTTGATTGGATTTCACTGAATTACTGATAATATAAATTATTCCATGAAATGAAAATGAACGAAAAGGTAAATACAAAATGGATTTTTCCCATTTTAAAAATAATCGATTGCAAATCGAGATTGAATCTCGATTTTTACTCGAAAACAAGGAATCAAACGATAAAATTTTATTCTATTACAATTTCGTTTGCTGCATTCAAAAAATATTCAAACTTGACTCATTCGAAAAAAAAAGTTTATTTCTTTTACTGAAAACTTGCCAATTTCTTTTTCTTCCTTTTTTTTCCTTTGGAAATTGACCAATTTCTTTTTTTTTTTATCTTTTTCTTTATTCTTCACTCCTGGAAATTAGCCAATATACTGGAAAAACGTTCAAATTTACTCGAAAACAAAATTTCAACATTTAACTTCAACATTCGTGCATAAATTCGCATACACCCTATATATTATATACTACGTACAATTTCAACCGATCACGTTACCATTATCCGACCCAATTCTCCTCCTTCTTCTTAAAAAAAAAAAAAAAAAAAAATTCCAAGGGACAAGACGAGCAATTAAGCATGGAGATTGGGCGGTTTAAAGTTTACATGGCACGTGTCGATTTTAATCCGCTCGACCTTGGAGCGACCGAATCGCATTCGCCTGCAGCGTGTAGCTGTATCGAACCATCCGGGCCACGGGCAAGGAGCAGCCCCAATGTCAAGGTCGCTGCTCGATCGGTAACCGAGAGACCTGGCCCAGTTCTTTTACCGGGTGAAAACCTCTTTTCGTCCATCCCCTCCCCCTCCTCTCTTTTTTCCTCTCTGCTCGCCACTATAAGATTTTGGACGATTCTTCGTTGCATAACTGGTGCAAGATTAGAGATGGTCGATCGTGATTACGATAATTCGAACAGAAATAACGTTTATGATAGGTTAGAATGTATTCGTTCTTTTTTATCGATGGAAGATTTTGAATTTGAGAGAATCGAAAGAGACTATTAAAAATATGCGTAGAAATAATAGCGTGAATAAATCGAACATTTGATTAATTGGATCGAGAGAAGGAAATTTTTTTTTTTTTATTTTTGAAATTTTTTGTAATTGTAAAATATAAACGAGACATTATTTGACGGGATGAATCTGCGAATCGTAATAATCCCTCCTTTCCTTTCCAGGTGACAAACGACCCAACCGAGATCAACATCTATCTCCTCGATGGTTCGTTGATCGACGAGGAGGAATATTTTTCCACGTTGAAACCTCAGACGACGCTGATCCTGCAGAAACCTGGCGAGAAAGTGTTGTCCGGTTAGCGATTTAACTCGAATAATTTTTTAAAAATATTATACGCGTATACAAGGTGTTTAAAAAAAAAAAAGATTTTCAAATTTTTAATAATTTTTAACGATAATTTTCGCGTATTCTCAAACTCTATCGAATTATTTCCCAATTATTTTCTCTTTACTTGTTCGATGATTGATATAAGGGGCTTTTTTTTGGTTACAGATGCGGATCTCCTGTACGACACGTTGAGGCGTGTCAACATCGATTTTCTGATCGCCGGCGAGAAAGCGTCCGAATTCCTCGCGGAGAACCTTAAAGCAAAGGTTGCAGTTCTAAACAACGCTTTGAACAAGGACGACTCGAAAACGGCGTTCAGCAGCAGGGACGAGCACCCGGACTGGTTCCAGGGATTGGAGACCAATTGCGCGACTAAGGTGAGTCCTCTTCCTTTTCTTTTTTTTTTTTTTAAACAC
>NW_006263491.1:23812-41822 GCF_000469605.1 Apis dorsata
TGTTCCTCGTCGCCACGAATATTGGCAAAGAGAATTTACATGAGAAAGAGAGGGGCAGATTTGCTCGTGAAATTAAACGAGTAGTGTTGAAATATTGTAAAATTGAGAATATAATTTGCAGATTTTGACAAATCGAAACTTTTAATTTCGGAATTTTGAAAAATCAATTTGAATAGTGGATAAATGTTTTTTACTATTTTATATAAAAAATAGAATCATTGTGTTTTATAAATAAATATAATACCATTTCGCAGTAAAAAGAATTCTGCGAAATCTCATAGCCCCCCTCTCATTATTCATTTTAACAACGTCCAATTGATTATTAAATCAAATTAAAATATAAAAAAATATCAATTGTAATTTAAATTTCTTCAAGAGAGTTAAAGAAGTTAATTAAAATTAACTCCCCTACTGTTAAATAAATCTGAGAATAAAAAGAGAGGGGGGAAAAAAATCAATAAGAATAATACAAATAACGCCCTTCGTGGGAAACTTTCCCCATGCCATTTATAACGCTGCTCGAAGATAAGTTATAAATTTCTGGAACGGGCAATAAAGTCGGTCTAGGTCGGCGCAAGTTAATGCAACAGAATCAAAGCCATCCTTCGACGTTCGATATCGCTCGAGTTAATTAACGTTACACCGCCTCCATTCCAGTAAATTGTCGTTTATCGGATGTGGAGCTCTCCTCTCGAAATCTTAAAATCGTTAGCCTTATTCCTCGTAATTATCGATTATAAATTATTATAATTTGCAAAGTTTGCACAAAAGTTGGATAGATATTAAATTAAAAAAAGAAAAAAAAAGAAAAAGATAAAAAGTTTCGAAATTTCTTAATTTAAAATATATATTTGTGAAATATTAATTTCAAAAATAAAAATTCCAAGCTCGAAAAAAATTTTGTCAAAATCTGATCAACGTGAATATATTTCTCCATTTCTTTTTCGAAATAAAGTCGAATGAGATAGGTCTCTGAAAATATAATAAATTTATGGCGATCCATAGTCTCTGACGTAGCAATTCCTCCCTGAATCCTATATATCCAATCTTCGATCCTCTCGGTATATCTACGCTGTCAGGATCGAATATCTCTCTTGGCAGCACGGATTTCATAGATAGAACACAAGGGTCCTTTTCTTCTCTCCTCCAACAACGACCTTCGCCCTTTCCCCTTTTCTTCTTCCACTCTTCCATCGATTGACCTTGCATACATTATATCGACGTATCCAAGATCTTATTATTTATAGCCCCCCCTCCCCTCCATTATTCATTTTAACAATTGATTATTAAATAAAATTAACTTATGAAAACTTCAATTGTAATTTACGTTTCTTCAATTTCCATATTCTTGCATATTATATCTTTTGATTCATTATAAATATTCCACTATTCTTACTATTTTTAAAGAAGTAAAAGTTAAATCATCGGTAGACTGAACGAATGATTTCCATTGTGCGTCACAATTCGAATAGCGATTCATCGAAAACAATAGCTTTGATCGCGGGCCAATTATATCCGCAACACTGTGAATACACTTAATATATACACCGACCCATTTCGGCTCGCCATTCATCACCTTCAACCTCGACTTTGAGGAATTCGTTGTTTTAAAATTAAGCATATAAATAAAAGCAATCCTATAATATATTAAAGTACAGTTATTTGTCAATTGTATAATTAATAATTAAAAATCGAGAGAGAGAAATTTCCATACCCATGATTCCGCGTTGAATCGATGTAACCAAGTGACGTAATTACAATTTGCACAGGAGGCGTATTTGCACCGTAGATGTCAGGACAGGATACGTGGCTACCTTTACAAAACGATCGATCAGATCAAATCGTCCGACGTGTTCTCGAAAGATCCACGGGCCAGGAAGCAGCTACTGTACGCGATAGCGTTCTTCAAGATGCAATTGAAGGAGGACCATTACTTTGGCTACTACTTCGACAGGAGTCGAGCGAAGATAGGATCGTTGGAGGGTAGGGATGAGCGCGACTCATCGACGAGCTGTTACGATCATTGCCCGTGCAGGCTGAAATGGCTGGACGAGAGCACGTATTTCCGGTTGTTCGGCACGATCGGGCAACCTTGCGACGACGTTGACGCTGTGAGGAGGAGGAACGAAAGGAATTCTGGCGCGAAGAGCGAAGAGGAGGAGGCGGAGGAGACTTGCCCTTACAAGATCAGGAGGACAGAGGGGGACACGTGTGTAGCTTTGTGCGACCAGATGGGCGAGTTTAAGTGTTACGGCGTGTGGAACGAGGAGAAGTGCCTTTACGGGGACAGGCACAAGATCAATCCTTATAGGTCGAGGGAGGAGCTTATTTTGTTCTCTACGTGGAATTTTGATCATAAGTAATTAATAGCGTTACAGTTTATAATTGATATTATTAGAATTATATTTATCAATCTTTTTGACGTTATAAAGTTATCGTTAGATTTATTTTGGATCCTTTTAAATTATCTATCCTTTGAAAATATTTTAATATTTCTCGAAAAATGAAAAAGGTTGGACAATTTCTGATTTATCGACAGATGGTATGATACAAATTTCATAGCGAAGATATAATTGCACTTATTTAGTTGCACTTTTAGAGTTAATTATAAATATCGAATTGAAATTTAAAATATTTATTTTTGGATTAGCAGTTATAATATTCATCGTATATGATTTTTAGGATTGAGAGGTCCAGGACATTAATCCCGCTGCTTCTGAAACTGGCGACACAAGGTACAGCCAACGAGATGGATTTATTCGAAATCTACGACAATCTATTTACGGTGAAGAACCTGAGGCTGGTTCACATCGTATGCCATGATAAAGGCTCGCACAAATAATTAGTAATTATCACTAATGGAAGAGTTAATTATAATTATATTACGATATTCCAATATGCGGGAAATCACTATCATAAAACTACGTAATAATAATACGTAGAACAATCTCTGAACGTAAATGTAACTCTTCGTGTGAAATATTTACTTATAAAACTGCTGTTGATAGTTGAAGAAATTAAAAAATTTATCACGTATTCAATAGTGATTCCGTTGCGCCACAAAGTAACAAGCAATATACCGATCGAACTTTCTTTTTTCTATGATAGATTAAGTCGAAGTTTCCTACATTGCCACCATTTTCTATTATCCACCGTGAAACCGTGCACGATAGAATCAGTTCGATTAAAAAAAAGAAAAAGTTTAAAAATCGCATTTGCGATCACAGATGTTCATATTATTGTGAATTGAAATTGAAAACCAGAGTTTGCCTGTACTTGAACTTGTCCATTTCTACTTTACAAGGGAGAAATATAACTTGCTTAGTCGATAAAAATCGTAATTATATGCACGGTCGATAATACAGATGAGTCCTCAAGAGATAAGTTAAAATACTACTACTATCGACGCGAAAACTTTTTTAACACGTTTTTAATACATCTTTATGCATCTTAACGACTGTTACAACTTTCTATCGAATAAGTGTAATAACGAAATGACGTTTTTCCTTCTTCAGCACAAATCTAAGCTTCCTTTTCAGGAAGATTTACGATTTACGATTTGTATACAGGGTTGGGCGCAACGGAATAATCGAGATTAAAAAACAATATTTTCCAATCTATAGATCACAATCCCTAAAGAGATCGAAGAGTCTCTAATTTTTATTTGATTATTTATACAACAAATTTTATTATGAAAATTTTCAATATTATTTATCTCGATATATCTATATGAAAAGATTCATCATGTATTAAATATTGCAAATTTGCTATGGCAGGGATTAATATATTATTAATATTCTCACTTATTGATATTCATCGTTAAAAAAAAGTATTATAATTATTTTATCCTAAAATAAATGTATTTTATTTTATATAATTATAAAAAAAAAAGGGTTGTGATTTTAAAAACATTGGAAAATACTGATCTAAAGGACTGTTCATTATTTTATTGAAATTGCAAGAAAGATATGGTCAGATGACCCAACCTTAGTGATTAGAGTTTATCTTTAAAGAATATTATTACTTGATCAAATATCTTTCGAGTATTTTTGATTCGACTGGTTAACCGAAGACAAAACCAAAGTTCTGATATATACATATACATATAAATATACTATATAAATATATACATGTACGTATTCGTTATTGAATTTAGAGAATACACATATGTTTATATGTATTATGGACGCGTGTACAGGATGACGGAATAAATATTCCATAAAACATTGAATAATAAACGTGTAAAATTGATGCAGTAAAAACAAATAGTTTTATTTGCAATAAATAGGTTTGTTTGAGAAAATAATTAAATGTTAATACGTATAATATAATATAATTATATAAATTTATTTGTTACGTGCAGAATTTATTAAGAAAAAGATAAATTATTATGTGTCAAGAAAAAGAGATTAAAGCATAATGATTTATGCAATTTAACAACTAATTTTAACGAATAATATTTTTATTATTTTAAGCTTCATAAATTCTATGGAAATATTAATGTATGTATTTATATCATCAGTGTTTTTTTTTTTTTTTTTCAATAACCTAAATGTAATCCGACAATATGATATTCGACTCATCCTGCGCACGTGTGCATGTAATATATGTATACATATACAGGATATTCGGCTACAGGTATCCAAAAATTGAAAAAATTATTCTACAAGTCAAAACAATACAAAAATAATTTTGTTGCAAATAAAATTGCAAACAAGATATTAATTTTTCATGTGGAAAACGTCAAAAGAAATTAAAAATTTTATCATCAAAATCTACTCAGAAAATAAAAAAAACCTCGCCATTAAAACTACTTTTTGTTTCATTCCGATATCTCAATTGATTGCCAAGATATAAGAAATCAAACTATTCATGATGCTTTAGATGAAATTACTATGATCTAGTGACATCTATATTTTTCTATGTATAAATATGTACATAAATCTAGAAATTGCATCTCTTTGTTTCGTATTTGTTCAGTGAAGACATGCGAGCGAGAGTTATACGAATAAGCGAGAGAGACAGAAAATAGCAAACAATTAAAAAATTACTTTTTCTTTACACGATGATATCTCGAATACCGCAAGTCATATCGGGATAAATAAAAATGCTTTTTAAAGAATAAAATTCCGTGCTTCTAATGACCTTTTATTTATTCATCGGAAATCATTATTTTCGAAGTTACAGCGGTTTAAAATTCTTCTAGTTTTAATAGAATTTAACAGAGCTTCTAAGATATATTGGAATATCTCTGCGAGGAGAATCAAGCGAGAGTTTCGAATGTACGACAAGGATGGAGATAGTGAATGATCAAAAAATACGCTTTCCTTTACATGATGATATCTCGGCAACCAAAAGCTGTATCGGAATAAATGAAATTGCGTTTTAAAGGGCAAGATTCTGTGCTTTTAACGACCTTCAATTGACTTGGCGAAATTCACTATTTTCAGAATTATAGTGTTTTAAAATTTTTTTAATTTTAATAAGAAATTTGTTGCTTCAATTACTGTATATTCTTTTGTGTAAGAATATTTTCATCGATTTTTAATTCTCAATAATTACAGAACAAAGTAGAAAATATAATTTTTTTTTTTACTTTTAATCTTCTCAATCTTTATTTTAATTTGAAGAATCATTCTTCCAATTTTTAAACACCTTTAGCTGAACATCCAGTATATAAAAACCTCTATATATATATATATATATATATATATATATACATATATACAAATATATACACAAAGAAAATTATTAAAATGTTTTAGAGACTTGTGCGATATATCTGAAGCTGTGCTTCTTCCTGTGCATGGAGAAAATCTACACGGGAGGACTCGATTCGAATATTCATGTCTTTTTGACAAATTCTTCTTTTGATATGATTTCGATTGGTCCGTGTTCGTTTCGTCGCGACTCGTCTCGCTCGAGATTTGTCGCCACGAGACGAATCATCGCCGGTCTGACACATTTTTTATAAAATCCTATTATCGACGATGATGACGAAGACGACAAATAACGAGAGAGAGAAAGAGAAAGAGAGTATCGAGTATAGTTGGCGATTTAGTAGATTAACTTTACATACGTTCAATGATGTGTCTCTATTCTTTGTTTAAGATGTTTATATACTTAATTTGATACGATCTTGACGAGTCATTAAGTACGAGTCTTTCTTATGTTTGAGCTATTGAACAGAGTGCATCGAGGATCATTGTACTTTGAATCTGTATGTAAAATATCGAAGTGTGGATATTCAATTATTTCTTTTTGAATATTTTATCATCATTATTTAAAATTTTAGAAACATATGTGACAAATGTATATTCACTGTAAAGAATTTGATCAGTAGTACAGCAGATTTAGGATATATTGCAATTATATAATATTTAACAGAGTAATAATAAGCTAATGGGTATTTTACTTTATTTCAGATTGATAATTTTACATTATATCATATATTTTTATTCGATAAAGCTATGCTTCTAAGAATTTGTATATATTGATACTTATGTATTTTTTATTATTGTGTTTTAACATATTTATTTTTGCTATAGATATCTTCATTTTGTTAACCTTATATATTTCTTGATATGAATGATAGTATAGAGGAAAAATCAGATTTTATTGTATTATTGAATGATATATAATGATAATGGTATAATATGCAAATAAGAAACAAATGAATATCCATTGTAGAAAATCTGCACATCAGTCATATAATATCATTACGATTTAACAAATTTATTTCAAATGACACGATGTATTATTCTATTTAACAGAGATGAAAAAGTTTACTGTTCCATCTTCTAAACTTCTTCTTATGGTTTCAATAATTGGCATGCTAAAAATTAGAAGTCTATTATTGGCCCATTTTTGAAAGTTAGAGTTAAAAGCGAAGATTATCCTCGATCGATAAAGAAATAATTTTTCGTATCGTCTGTCAATACATGCTTCTTGCATAATTCCTACTTTATCATCAGAGGAATTCGAACAGCAATGTATCATCGGTAAAGCGTGATAACTGAACTTGTCATTTATCAATTTTCTGATTTTTTGGCTTAAAGTTTCTTTGATTGAGTATATTCTTTATTGAGAATTGGTCAAATTTAATAATCCATTTGTATTCTTAGCTATTTTAAATCTAAACATTGTTATCTGTTGTATAAATTATTATGGAATATTATCATGATAAGATAACACGGTTGAACGAGTGATTACCATCTATGGTGATATATAGAAAGACAAGAAAGAAAGAGAGAAACGAATATTTTTTTGTGAAAAAGATCATGTCCAGAATAAGTCGACATTGTTATATTACAATTGAAGCTATTCGCGACACAATGGAGAGAAACTGCACGAAAGTGCGATATTTCCTCGTAGGCAACATATGTAAGCATAGTTATTTTTCAATGTAAAAGCGACTGTGTAGCTCTACTTTAGGCAAATGTATATTTTAGGTACGAGAGAACAAAAAGAAAAAGAGAGAAAAGAAGGAGAAGAGATAAACAATAAATAAAAGTCTATCGTTTTTTTTCTCCCCATTTCTAATTTAATCCTTCTCGCGTATTGTAAATATTGCCCGCAAGAATTAATTGCATTCGATTAATTATCGCGTTGAAACGAGATCGTTGAACTCGTTCGTAAGTTTCGGGCATTAACTTTTACGACGTCGAAGATTTCGATGGAGTAAAATTAGAATTTGAACTCGTGACTTCCTGTCGCGATCGATCGAGCGATTAGTCGAAAATATTTAAATACAAAGTTACGATAATATTTTCCAAATTTGATTCGAATTCAAAATTCTTTTCGATAATTATTTTTTTACCGATTAATAATGATATGAACTATTAATTTTAATATCCATGGATGTTTATGTAGACAGATAATTTCTAAGATGAATCAGTTAAAGAATCAGTACGATAATTAATCAAATACTATTCTATATATATAGAAAACAAGGCAGTTGATTCAATTACACAATTTTGCATTTTTTTTTCTCTCTTTAGACTATAAATTTATATAGCTTGAATTTCGTTAACATCTCGTTGCAATTTGATTAGTTTGTAAAGGTATGTAATCAATTATAGAAAGATTGGTTAATTACGAGCGCAATTAAAAGGCTTCTAAAGTTCTTTCTCTTCCTTTTCATCTTCATCTTCATTGCCATTATTCTTCTACCTTATTGCCATTGGCCGCGTTGCAAACTTTTTGCGAATGATGTCGTGAAACCTCCTTTAAAGAGATGTTGTTTCATTCGTGTACGTGTTGGTTATTATTAGATTGGTTATTAATTATATTAATTTTTAATATAATTATTAAATTATTTAATATAATTACTTAATATAATATTTATTTTATTAAGATAAACAATTTTTGTTTAAGAAAGAAAGTTATTTAAACGATCTTTATACAATCTTATTTTAAATTACAATAATAATCTTTTCTAATTTTGGAAAAGAAAAAACAATATAGATAAAACTGTTTATCTGAAAAAGGTAGAGTATCAAAAACTGATACCAAAAATTTCAAAATTTTTCCTTGTTCCCTTTTTCTCAACATATAGAAAAAAAAAATACTATATTGACAGAAAGATGATTTCATTTCACAAGATCATCAAAACAAAATTCAAAATTAAATAAAAAATTCTAAAAAAACGTGCAACACGAATATATATATATTTTTTCAAAATATTTGAAAATTCTCGCGGATTTTTGGTCCCTGCTGTTGAATCACGTCGACACCATTCCAACGACAGACGTGCTCTTTTACGCAACGAAGCGACAGGATAATGGGTCAACTTGGAATTCACTGAACAACCTGAATGAAGCTTTAAACTTCGTTCAGTTTCCCTCTCTCTCTTTCTCTCTGACGAGCTGTCATCCGCGAGAATCCAGATTATTTTCACAGTTCTCGTGGTTTCCGACTGTATCCACATCGCTTGGTCAAGTGTTCACTTCGAAAAAAATCACAATGATAGAGAACAGAAACGATTCCAGAAGAACTTTGCTCTCCCTTTTTGTTTTTATAGATTTTTAAACAATACACATGGCTTTTGTAGAAGATAGAAAAATACTATATGTAGATAACACTTTTAATTTAAAAATTATAAAACATTTAATTTTTTCATTCAACCATACCAAAAATTAAGAGATACAATGAAATAAAACTTTCCATAAAATATCAACCATGCTTCCATTGTTTTTGCATGACTTCTACGAGGAAAATTTGATTACTGTCGCATGCTTGATCTAGTAATTATATCTGACAATGATTATAATGCTAACGAGAATCGTAGTAACGTTTGTGGCCACCTAGTGGCAGAAATTGATATTACCGATCGTAACTTCCATCGCCATCTAATAGTGATGGATACTAACGACACTAATATTTAGATGAAGTGAGACGAAAATAGAATGAGACAGCTTTATCTCCATTACATTTTCTAACTTAATAAATAAGTTTCAATTGAAATTTTCGTAAATTACAAACTTTTCTATTTCCGTTTCTTTAGACTCAATCTTCTAAAATGTATCTATGAATGTAATAATACTTTGTACAAATTTAATAATCCGTAACAATATTGTTTGAATAACATTCTGTATTTAAAGGGATGATATAAGGAGAGACGGAATTCGGCACCCTCGTTCTCCATGAACCCTTGGCGATTTCTACCACCGGCACTAATCACTTCCCTGCGAAAACGATTCACTGATTTATCGTTTAATTTCACGACGATGGCCTCTCGATGGTCGGGCACCACGCGCCTGCGAATTATTCTCGCTAGCACGTGCATAAAACTTTCGAGATTTGAGATCTACGCTCTGCAAGACTCGAACTGGAGAAAGAGAGAGGAAGGTTTATGATTTTCGTTTCACCGATGATTAACGATTCGGTAATCTAAGAAAAAATTCTCTGATGCTGTCATTTAATTACGTGATGTTATAAATACAAGTGACGCTATAAATTGTTTTCAAAATATTTCAAACATAAGAAAATGTTATATATAAATTTGGCTAGATTTTATTTTTATTATTGGCTCAATGAAAATGTTAAAAATATTCTTATTTTGTTCTTCTATCAGTCCATCATATGTATCTATTAATTAAATAAAAAGTAATTTTCCGTAGAAAAAGTAATTTGCACGAGATCTTCTATTCAAATCTTCAAAGGTGAGTTGTTTTTGATAAATAGTTGTTCCTGAGTTTTGAATAGAGATGAATCGGATTTTATTGTCCCGTTAAACGTTGATTCGATTCGTCGTTGTAATGTGCAATTCGGTCTCGCAGAACGGGTCGTTACAGGAACACGAACATCCCATGGGAACCGAGCTATTTCACGGTATCGATGATTCTGATGAAATTATCGAGGATTCGCAAAATTTCATCCCGGATATTTCGATATTTCAAGTATTATGTTTCATAATAGAAGATAAAAATATAATTTTTGCATGATGTATCACAAAAGAAATTGAAGATGGATCGAAACATCGTATATCATTTTTAAAATTCGAATCTGAAATTTTCGAAATCTAGAATATTTATTCTTCTCCTTTTTTTCTTCTAAAAATATTGAGAATTAAAATTATAACATATAAAATTGATTTATGAATTCTGAAGATTTAAGAAGTAATTTAATTAGAAATAATAACAGTAATTGATAATTATAACCTAACCTGATTAAAATTTATCTTAATTTCTAAACTCGTACTAAACCTTTTGTATAACTTTATAAATATAATACGTGATACAGAATAAATTTTTGTATTTCAGAAAATCGAACGGCATAAACACGTATAAGGAAAAGTTGTTCAGAATATTGATTCTGACAATATATTCAAGGGCATCGAACTGTCGCACAATCGAAATCGAAACGCGTGAGTTATTCAAGAAGATGCATAGGTGTTTTGGGAATTGTTATCGATTTCTTTCTCGATTTCATTTCACTGGAAAATATCTCTTGAATGATCAAGATAAAAAAAAGACTTTGTTTTATTCTACATGTATCTTAAATTTCCAAGTATTGCTGAAAATAACTCTGTTATAATTAAGATACATATTTATAATTATCCTTTCGGATTGCAAAGAATTAAATGATTCTAAATAATTTATAACGAATTAAGTGAGGTTATGTGCTTGAATCATATTACTTAAAAAGTGAAAAAATAAATTAAATAATAATTTTTAGAAATTTGCACGATCGATACGGTGAATTCTGTTCCAATTACGAACAGTTGCGAGACATTATCGTTATCACGTTTGTGTTAACAAGCGCGATAATAACGGGCAAGTGCTCGAGGACGACTGATACGCGGCTTATACGACGCCAAATACGTTTGGCTTATTGTGCTTGAATCATTTTCGAGTGACGAATCGTGTGTGTACTTTTGGACACGAGCGAAATTTATCGGATAAAATGAAGTGTAACAACATGCACCCGATGAATTATTTCGCGAAAGGTGTAATCTGTAAAATCCATAATAGGCCGGTGCTGGTTATTCGTTGTGTGAAAGATCACTTGAATCGCGATTTAATTATTTAATAATTATATATCGTTGTGATTGATATTAATATAATTATTAATTTTAATTAAAATTGAAACTCGATTATTTGTTAGTGAGAAAATTAAAAAAAAATCCAATATTCATTTTGTATTATTATATTTTTCTCAGTTTCATTATATATTGTATATTGTATAAATTGTATTATTATATTCTTCTAGTTTATATATGAATATATATTTGTATCAAATTAGTTAAATTAGATTTGATAATATTAGATCAAATAATTAATAATACAGATCACCACACACATATTGTACACAGAGTTTTCATCCAAAAAAATCGACTTTTATTTATATATTTATTTATATTATAAACAAAAAATGAGGTTAGGTTAGATTAGGAAATTACCATTTCTAAATTTTTAGAAATTTACATACTAGAATTAGATCAATTATTTGTAATTATTTAAATAAAGAAAAAAAAATGAAAATAATTGCCTCAAATAATATTTATACCAAACAAAAATAATATACTATCATAACGATCATCGTTCAAACGACATCCAATGCGTACAAGAAACGAATAACTTTTCATACTTTCGAGTAATCTATCCATAATTAAAATGCTGCATCTTTACCTGAACTCGACCTGCATTCTGTCTTTTTCAACACACTTTTAACCTCGTGTTCGACACGCACTTTGAGAGAGTTGCTCGCATCGAAAAGAGCCAGTTCCAGGGAATGCGGGTCTCGTGTATACCTGAATCGGCAATAACTTTATACCGGGGGTCCCTCTGTGCCTTTCAGAACCCTCCTCTGGAAAAACTGGCAACAGTATTCGCGTATGAGATGTATCGACGGCTCGTTTCACCAAGAACACGGCAGAAGAAACTTCTCTTTTTCCTCGAGATCTCTCTGCCTCACTCTCTCGCTCTCTCTCTTTCTCTGCATCGTGCGCGCCCTCTGTGAGAACGAAGGTATAAAAGCGTGTTCACCTCTCACGATGCCATCGTCTCACGATCAGGTGAACGGATCGTGACGCGAAATTTTCTATCCGCTATTATACACGCGCTTTGCTGAAATATCAGTTTTCCAATTTTCCTTTTTTTCTCCACTCTTCCTTTTTCTTTATTGTGTACCTCGGCTGTCGATAAATGCTATTGTGTCGATACTTTAAAGCTCTCTTCAGAAATTTTCTTTTCCTGTGCTTTTGGCTCTCCGCTTCCTTTTCACTCTGACTAATTTTCTGGTGGCAGAGGTTCTCAAACGATGACAAAGTTTTTTTGCTGGTTGCTGATTTTTCATTTATTTGTATAATACTTATGTAGCCCTTTTTATATAAATATACAAATTGTCGTTTATTTATCATTATTTACTATTAATTTTATTATTTTATATAACTTTATATTATATATTATAACAGATAATCTAATTTTGTTATTAGTTGTTATTATACAATTATTAATTTCTATTTTTGAAATCAATTATAATTTTGAGAGGATGCAATTTCTTTAATGTATTTAATATTTAATATTTTTTATTATTTCAGTATTTATGAGAGGTTGAGAACTTTGTGGACTCTATATTGCTATATTTTTTCCTAGATTTATATTTTTTTTCATTTATTTTATATAAGTTGTTTGTCTTGGCAGTGAGTAAAAGGGGCGAATAACTCTGATGGGTGGTAAACTTTAGTCGTGAAAGGGACTCGAATCGAATCTATTAACATTCCTTCGTGGACTTCCGATGTTTGTTGCATGGCAAAGCTAGAACTTTGGATTTAATTGTGTTACTCGAGCCGTTCTTGTTTCTCAAAGCGAAAAATAATCATTGAATATTGTTGCGCTGTGTCTATGAAGTATATAAAAAACGAATTCTCCAGCTTCAAATTTCAATTATCTTCTCTTAGAAGAATAAAAATATTGAAATGAAAGTTTATTATAAGTATATGATGTAAATATTACTTGCAATCATATTATAATTTGTAGATTAAAAAATTCCAATTTATTATATTTATAATCAGTATAAATAGGAGTTATATATTAATGGCGGAATACGAATTATAAAATGATAATAATTCGAAATTAATAATTAAAAACAATAATTATTAGTTAATAATAATTAATAATTAATGCAAGAATTCTGTTTCATTTTCTTCCATGTAATATATATTTTCCACAATCTTGTATTTCAATTAATTATCAAATAATCAACAAAAATTATCATAACTCCCTCTATTTATATCATAAAGCAAACATGTTCAAATTCTAATGTTTATTAGATCATCCTGCATATTCTTTTTAAAATAAATTTTATTAAAAAATATAAATTCGTAGAGACCACTCTTACTTATTATTAGCTCGAAGGAAACAAGATTTGTGAATAAATTGGTACGCATTCCAGTACAATTGAAACTGTAGAATGAGAAACGTGACGAAAGATAGCGAATAGGAAACGAATACGTATGCCCTACTCGTTTTCACAAGTTGGAAATTACCGCTTCCAAGAGGAACATTTTATTCCATCTTGGGAAGATCGATAATTAAACTCAATCGAATCATTTACATTTGATAAAACTTCAATTCAATTTATTTTCTTCTTTCGAATTACGTTCGATAATAATTTTTCACGAGCCACACATACATTAGACATATTATCTTTCTACAGAATTATACGTATATATCAATATGCACGAATTATATACCACCAGTGATATATTGTAGCATTTATATTAAATTAACGCACAAGGTATATATAATTCAAATCCATTCCCAAGAAGCCAAGAAATTTCGAATAAATGATAATTTATTTCCGTATAATTGAATTATCGACAATCTTTTAAAATGTGCGCGGAGAAAGAAGGATATATCAAATTTAATCGCGATAAATTTGTCGATTAGAAACCGGGCAGGTAAGTGTACAATGGTTCGATGCACTTGCCTCCTCCCCCTTCCCCCCCTCGTCCCACCCTTTTATCCACCTCCCCCCTCCCCCCATTCGCGTTCCATTCATTTCACTATCGAATCTTTATCCGACCGTTCCATCCCGATTCCACCCTTTGTCCCGTGCCGGGGCTTTGTTCTCCTATGAACGGGCCGCCGGGGCGCGCACGCGCTCGCGATACCAAATCACACGAATAGTCAATTATAAGGGGTTTAGCCGGACGTAATTGCGATTTAAATGTCTTATTGCGCCGCATTAACCGCGAAGGCATAATTCAAAACGCCCTCGCGTGCCTCCACGCGAGCTCTTCCGCTTCCCAGCTGCGCGCGCAGCTTCGGTTATATATATACGGCGCACGGCGCACGGCTCGGTTACCGTACCGTCCACCGTTATCGTTTAAAAGATAGGAGAGAGAGAGAGACAGAACGTATAAGGAGTGAAATTTTCGGTATGCGTTCGGTTGTATGGTTTTTCATTGAAATAACAATTGAGGGTAATTAATCGGCACGTCGAGAAATTTTAATTCGATGAATGCACGGTATTTGGTTTTTTTTTTTCAATTCTCAGCCGATAATTTTTGTCATCGTAATTATATTTTAAAACTTACGATCGGGTATGTTCGATACGAAGTTTTTTTAGGTTAGTTAGGTTAGTTAGGTTAGTTAACGAGGTTGGTTATCGAGTAAGTTTTCTTTTTTTTTTTTTTTTAAGGGAAATATCAAGTTTTATTTAAACAATAAACGAAAATAATTGATTAAGTTGTTGGGGAATTCTGATTTGAGGTATCGATTGATGGAATCACATGCTGTACATGTATAAAAGTAAAAAAGAGGATGTCGAGTGATGTTTTATTTGAGTGAAATCAATTGATTAAACGTGTCCACGAATTTAAATTTGTTATTAACAATGAAATGTCATTTGATCTAATCCTATATTTCTAGACACTTATTTCGAATTTTAATTAAATCTAACCTAATTAATTTAACATTCTAATCTAATCAGTTATAAGATTATAAAATATAATATCTTAAATTTAAATTTACTCAAATAACTCAATTTAAAGCGTAATAATTAAAATTAAAATATTATAATATTTTGATATCTTTTTGGATATCAGATTTTTAGAAAAACAATTCTATTTATCGCAATTAGCTATCTACTCCATTTTTAAAAATTTAAACAATCATTGTAATCTTATCAACAGTCGATAATCAATGGCCAATAAATGAATCATTAGTTTTTCACTAGACAAGTATTTGTGATATATGTTTCAACAGCTTCGAAAAATTACAATGCGTCCCAGAAAAGTTGATCAATTTGTCGATGGAAAAAAATAAAACGAGACGTGACATATTGGTATTTCGCGATCGTTTCAATGAATTCTTTCGTCCATCACTGGATTCTTGCCTCTTGTCGCCGACCCGTATCCGGTATTAATAACCAAACCGTCATATTTGCATGCGGCCGAGCGCCTTTGACCAACACGCGCTCGACCGATCGGTTTTATTACGTATGCCTCGATGATTATTTAAAAGCCGTAATTCCCGCCCACAGGGCCGGCTCTATTGCAACGCGAAAATTGTCCCAAATATAATAAAATAAATCAAAATTATTCCTTAAATTTATTTTTTTTATTTAATAAACACCGAATAAACACGAATCTTCCAATTATTTCCTTTCCTGTAAAATATACAGATAATTTTGTCTTTCATAAATTTTCAATTCTCAGCCGATAATTTTTGTCATCGTAATTATACTTTAAAACTTACGATCGTATGTTCGACACAAAGTTTTAAAAAGTTATCAGAGTAGAAATTTTTTCTCTTGAATATATCCTTGCACGGGGGGACGAAATTTCGAGAGCCGCCCCTGGCAGCCTATCATTCGCGTTTACTCTCCAAAGCGCGTGCACACGGGACACCGAGGCCTGAATGAGAGCGATGGCTCGCGCGTTACCAAATTTGCACGACGTGTGCCGATGAAAAATTCAGCGAGTCTGGCCGAGCTCTGGTTGGTTGATGCTCTGCGGCGACAGAGAGGACAAATAAATTTCTTATAGGGAAAAGATCAATTCTGCGAGGAATTATTCTATGATATATATATATATATTTCTATGCGTTCTCATTGGACGATTTCTTTTTAAGAGACACGGTCGAAGTATTCGAAAATATCGAAAACATGAATTCATAATACGAATTAAATTTTATTTTCCGTTTTTCAAGTATTTTTGATATTCTCAGAAACTTTAAATGCTTGGATAACTATGGAGGTTAAAGCGAGCATTTCGTGACAACGATTGCAGCGATAGATAAGATTTTTATTTTAGAATTAAAATTTAATTGTGAATCAAATAAAAACAAATTCTTACTTCTATTCATTTTCATCTTTATCATTTTCGTGGGATATTGTTATCGTCAACGAGATAGATAATTTGTTGTGAAACGATTTGCATTTCGACCGATTTGTATACGAAATATTTATAAGTATAAATAGAATCGTTATCGAATATGTTTTCCAATATTTTGACAAGCACGCGGCAGATTTAACACGCCGCGTAGATTGTATTTTAACGTAATTCGATAGTATGTCACTTCGAACAGTTGGCGGAAACGCAAACATTTGTATCACTTTCACATCGTTTTACCATTGCTCAAAATGATGAAAACGATAGCGATGAAAGTCGTTATGCGTACGCTGCGTTTCATCGCAGTAATATAACAAAATGATTAATTTATGTTCACGTGAAAATTGGATTCTATCAACGATATAAATATAAATTTCAAAATGAATATTTTCTCCTCGAATCTGTAATTTCCCCTCGATAATAGCGTATACAATAGGCTGAGTAATAAATTTTTTTAATTTAAGAAGGCTTGCTAAAAGCAATTCGTCACCTGTTGGTCTAATCCTTCAAAAAGATTTCCCTTTCAAAATATTAATTATCTCTTTTGAGGAAAAAATTAATTCAATTGTTTTCACAAAGTGCCTCCTTTCCTTTTTTAGGTTAAGGACGAACTCGAGTTCGAATATCAAAAATCGGAATAATGAATGAAATCGAGCATAATTTCTTCCCTCACTTTCGAAGAGACACGAACGAATCTGGATATCAATCGCTCGAAAAGACGAATTCTGCTTCGTGATGGATTACAAATAAACCGAGAGCGAATAGAATCAAGATGGCGGCCACGCCGCTTAATTACAGTATCCCAATTCGATCGAAAAACTGGCTATCACGGGGAGAGATACGGCTTAAAAAATGTCGGCGAAAAAAGCTGGAGGCTCGTGGCGCGATCGAGGAAAATTCATCGGGGAAAGTAGGGCATCCGCCATAGGAAAGTGCGCGTCAGTGTACTTAGGCACCACTCGTAAATTACCAGAGGGTGGAGCAATATTACACACGCGTACACAGGCGTATGGGGAGGGAGAGGTAGTTTTTACAGTAACATGCAAACTTTCGACGGATCGTTCTCCTCTCTGGTTCTCCAGAAACGTGCAAGCCTTTTTCTTTTCTGGCTACGTCTAAACTCGTATATGTATATATATATATATATATATATATATATATATATATATA
>NW_006263491.1:42148-43255 GCF_000469605.1 Apis dorsata
TTTCTTCTCTGAGAGGGTAAATTGTACGAAAAATTATCCGAATATCTAATAAATTTGCTGGATCGAATAGGGGATGATTTATCATTCGTGAGATAAATTAATTGATTTCGGATAAACGATCCAAATTATTTTCTGTAATTTGATTTCTAATTTGGTTCTTGACATTGGAATCCAAAATTTAATCATTAATTAAAATATTATTTCTTGGTCAATGATTTTTGGACAGGCCAATCAAGAATATTGAAAATCGTATAGTTCACAACATAGAAAAAGCGAAAACCAAGTTAAACGATTCTCAAACAATTCTCAAAACAATCTTTATCGACAACCTGTCTTCCACATAATGTCTTATGCGTTCTAGTTCATAATGTAACCTAACCTAACTTAACCTAATCTAATGATTTAAAAACAAATAAAATTCGTGATTGAATTAATAAAAAAATTCTAAGTAAAATAATAATTAAATATAAATAATCAATTTATTGATAAATATTGATTTGATGATGGATCAAATATTTCAAATAAATTTATCATGGTCATTCATTTTTTTTGAATATATTTAATTGATTTTTTTTATATTTAATTAAAAATGAATTTATTAATAAAATAAATAAATTAAAAATAATAAGATATACAAAATATAATAATCCAAACCTATCCTAATTTAACCTAACCTAGTTGCAATTTTTGGATCAATCCAACGCGAAAATTTCTAACCTAGCCTAACTCAATAGATCACGAAAATACTTTCCGAATAAACGATCCGAATTATTCTCCGTACTTGATACTTGATATTGAAATCCAAAAATCACTAATTAAAATAATACTTGAGCTTCGATCTAACTTAATTACTCTATTTATTTCTTGGTCAACGATTTTTGGACAGACCAATGAAAAATATTAAAAATTATATTATGGATTTCGTATTGTTCATAATATAGGGAATCAATTTAAATAAAAATCGCCAACAATTCTCAAAACGAACTCATCTTCCAGATAATGTCTTTCACTGCATAACCTAACCTAACCTAACCTAACCCAACTCAACCCAACCTAACCTAACCAAATCTAATCCAAACCTAGCCTAGCCTAACCTAACCTAACCTA
>NW_006263491.1:43307-45146 GCF_000469605.1 Apis dorsata
GCCTAACCTAACCTAACCTAACCTAACCCAATCCAACCTAACCTAACCAAATCTAATCCAAACCTAGCCTAGCCTAACCTAACCTAACCTAACCTAACCCAATCCAACCTAACCTAACCAAATCTAATCCAAACCTAGCCTAGCCTAACCTAACCTAACCTAACCCAACCAAATTTAATCCAAACCTAGCCTAGCCTAACGTAACCTAACCTAACTCAACCTAACCAAATTTAATCCAAACCTAGCCTAACCTAACCCAACCCAACCCAACCTAACCTAACCAAATCTAATCCAAACCTAGCCTAGCCTAACCTAACCTAACCTAACCCAACCTAACCAAATTTAATCCAAACCTAGCCTAACCTAACCTAACTTAATCTAACCTAGACGCTATTTTTGCTTTTGCGTTGGAACGAATCCAACGCAAAGATTCCTAACCTAGTTTGACTCGATAGCTCGCGAAAAAAAATTGTAAACTAAATTTCCACGAGAGGGGGCGATTAATTGCAAAAATTCAAAACGGTCGCGAAATAATAAATTCGACTTTATTGGTCTGTGCGAAATGCAGCGTTCGACGTGGCGCGCATTTCGACAAACATCTCTCCCTCCCGCGGGGGAACGAGAAATTCGTTTACCGTTCACCCGAGAAATCGAATCTACGCGTCCCGGTTTCTTCGTTAAACTCAAGATTTATGCGAATCAAAGGCGTTCCATCGAACGCGCGGCGGTGTACCACGCGTGCTCGTGCTCCTATCAACCCCCTGTCCGACCCTCCCCCCTCCNCAACTGGATATTAAACGATTGGTTAAGATTAATGGGGAAGCAAGGTGAAGGAATATTAATGTTAAATGTTAGCTTTATCATCGTTCATGATTATTCTTGGGAATAAAAATTGGGTTTCAAAAAGGAGGAAGAGAACGAAATTCTATAATTCGACCGACACAAATTCTTTCGAGTTCGTGTCATCGAATCATTATCGAGATGTATCTAAAAATCTTGTTCAGAGCAGAAGTAAACGTGCAAATTTCGTTTCCAAAACTCGCCAACCTCGTCATTTCGACCAATTAAAATCGGCCAGTGGACCCGAGGTGTCGCAATTACCGGAAGCCTCGCTCCCTTTTCCCGGCCATGGAATGTGGAGAGGGCGGTTTTATAAGCGGGAGAGGATCGAAACCGTAAAAACAGGAAACGGGGTCAACCCGTGCGAGTAAAGCGTGGTGGCTTTTCGGGCACCGCCGCCCTTGCTTTGTTGCAAAATAGACCAAAATTTACTCGGCCATCGTGGAAACCCGTCGCTCTGTTCCTCGCCACGCGACACGTTTCATGAATCTTTCATCCCCGGATCGGAATTTAAGATTTTTCGCCGTGCTCGTGCAAAAAGTGGAAAGGATCAAAGTGCTTTGGGGGGAGGGGGTGCTCAGAACCTTGACCTCCTTACTCCAGCCACCTCTCTCTCTCTCTCTCTTTTTCTCTGGAAAAAATTTGAAATTGTTTGATACTTGGAAGTGAAATATTTTCGTGTAGTAATCGGGAACGATTTTTTTTTATATTATTCGAAAATATTGCTTTGTTCAATGTTTGATTATTATTTATATAATATATATGATATATTATGTATTAATAATCAGATTTAAAAAGAGATCTACGTATATTATTTGTAAAATTTTTATTATCGAAGATTTCCTATTTCAAAAATCCATCCTCTCTCTTTCTCTCTCTAGAGAAAATTTGAAACAGTTGTATATAGTATTATTTTTTTAATTAATTTAATTATAGTATTATTTTTATTATCGAAGATTTCCTATTTCAAAAATCTATTTTCTCTCTTTCTTTTTCTGG
>NW_006263491.1:45548-48986 GCF_000469605.1 Apis dorsata
CTCTCTGGAAAAAATTTGAAACAGTTTGATAGTGAAATATTTTCGTGTAATAAATAATAATCTGAAATGATTTTTTTGATCGAATCATCGTCCAATGTTCAAATATTATTCGAAAATATTGTTTCGTTCAATATTTAATCGCTATTTATTTTTTTCGAAAAAAGATTTACGTATATTATTTGTATAAAATTTTTATTATCGAGGATTTCCTATTTCAAAAATCCATCTTCTCTCTCTCTCTTTCTTCCGAACTCGAAGTCCTCTGGAAACCTCGAATCCCTATTTCTCTTTCTCTCCCTCCCCCACGGCTCGAGTTTTCTCCTCAAGAAGGAGAGGAGAAGGAAGAGGAAGGGTGAAGAGAAAGAGACGCTGCCACGACCGAGATTATGCAAATTGGCCTCGAAACCTTGCAAAGGCGCGTTTTCGACGCTGCCTCGCGGATCACCTACCCATCCCTCCCCCTTCCCCCTGCCGCGGCTGTATAATAGGATTCCCCGTGGAGAATATTAGGCAGCCTGTAAACGTACGATTACAACTCGGCATCACGCTTCGTTCGGGATTAATCTCGATGCTGTCGAAGCAAATTCTTTGCACGGCGAACCGAGTTGTTAATTTTTTGCGAACGAGTAGAATTAACGAATAAACACGGCTCGAAATGATGACAATTCAAGTGAGATGATTCGTAGAGTGATTTCCGGGACGAAAGAAAGTGAGAATAAAAGTAACAATTCGTATAAATTTATAATAATATTATAGAATAGGTCCTATAAGTTATTTTCACATTAGAAATAACTTTAATTGGTTATGTTTATATGAACATGCAAGCTTATCTATTAGTTTATGGCATCGATTTCAATCATTCTAGAGCTCTTTTAAATTAGTGACACGGTTTCTTTTAGAATTTTTTCTACACCGTTTCAATATGAATAGCCAAAGAAAGTATTTATTATGCTTGTATTTATTGTTTTGAATAGTGCAAATTATACTGCAGACGAGATATCATTTACAGGAGTAGTGCTACTATAATCATTTATATTAAAAATTTTCTAAAGTAGAATCACATAACCTCAATTTTCAAGAAATTATAACTATCCTTACTTGCCGTCTTATTGCCATCTTATATCACTTGCTCCGTTATTTTTACGTTTTCCTCGACGCACACGTATCCGAATAAAAACTGTGGGAACATATTCGATAGAAAAATTCGATTCCACCGCTCGAAAGCGTAAATCCACGGATCAACGTTTCGACGGATATTTCGACGGACAGGCGAACTTTTTCAAGTCGACACCAGATGGATTTTCGAAGGACGAAAATCGTATCGCAGATTCTGGCGAGGCCCGCCCTCTCCACGTTTAACGTCGAATTAACCGATTGGGAGAGGGCGTCGACAGCCGATAATTGTTGGAAATAACCACGCCCCCCCTCCTCATCGCATTGTTGATCGTTACAATCGTCGATTGTTTCGCGACCGTTTTATTATTTTCCCTGTGTGTATCGTCGCGCAACACGGTTAAACTGATTTCCAAGCAATCACCGGTGTCCCTGAATTTCCAGAGACGCGTTAAATGATAGGTACGTGCAAATGTTTCCATTAATATTCTCCTCTCTTGGCCAGTCGGCTATCGATCTCGCCGATAATATTTCCTTCTTCCTCGATCCTTATGCGTATCGAATCTCTTGGAAATTGGAACTTACTTATTTTCCTTATTACACGATTTTCAAAAGTTTGGATCTCGTGCAAAAATTGAAGTTCGACACGATTCTTTTCGAGAGAAGAAATTCGAAAAATTTCGAAATCCAGGATTTTTATTCAAAAAGCCATAAATCTTCGAATCCAAAAATAATATTGCTACTGTTAAAATTGAAAGAATGCGTTTTCGTATTTGTCGAACTCGCGAAATATACGATTCGAGGGGAGTCGTAAAACGATATTTAGGTTAAGTGCGGCTGCCACGTGTTCATTACTGATTATTCCTCTTGTTTGACTAATAATTACGCGTACCACGGGCACGTCGTTACATTTACTTCGTGTCGCGGTTCGGCCGCAACGTTAACGCGATTTTCCTCCGAAAATTACAATCACGGTCCGTACGCGGAGGAACAATTATGAGCGTAGCTGCGGCCCCCAACGAATCAACCTCGTAAACCATCGTCGCTAACGAGGAGATATGGCAAAGCTCGCTTGATACTTTCCCCGCTTCGTTTCGTTCTATTATTCCCCTAATGGTTGAACCAGTGTCTCCATCTTTGTTGTTGCCCTCTTAGTGGATTTTGACACCTTTGTTGCGAGGTTATGTTTGACTCTCAGAAACACTTTTGATCGATCAATTTAATCGATAATCGTTTCTTTTCCTCTTCTTCTTTTTTTACAAAGGTGTTACAAAGTGTCGAATAAAAATGAGATACTTGTTAATTGTCAGAATATATAAATTATATATAAATGATTTCCTTGTATTTTGTATTTCATTTCAAAAAAAAAAAAAAAATTTCAATCAATTACAAGATCATTCGATACTTAAAAAAAAAAAAACAATATTTCATCGAGTAAAATAGCCCTAAATGAGATCGTACCAACGTCCAAGAATAAAATTTCATCGAAATATTTTTCTTAATCTTCGAAGATCCAACTTATTCTCGCTTACAATAATTTAAAAAATTCCTTCGTTCCCTAATCGGATTTCGAGTTCGAAACTAAGGCGCCCATTTCGAAATTAGATATAGGAAATTCCTTATGACCTCGTTAGAATTTCGCCGCAACATCCGTTGGATACATCTTTCAACTTGGCAACCTGCATTCTATTCGCCTATGCATAAATGCCTATTCACGTGCGTGAAGAAGAATTTGAATAAACTGGCGCGCATAAAAGGAGGGGGAGGAAAACTTTTTTAAAGCGACCCCACTATATACAGGATATTACGTGCCCGCGTTTCATATTCGGTTCAAGCGAAATACGTACGTACAAATGTATCGAAAATGTTGCATTCATAAAGACAGGACGTATGGACGAAGATTTACAGAAGTACGTGTAAATTTTACGCAAAACGGGAGAGGGGAAAGGATGCATGTATCGAGGATCCCGTGTATTTTCTTCGACACGAACGCCTCTCCGAAAGAGGCCGAATAAATATCGGAAAAATATTGACGCGCGGATATTTAAACGCATATTTAAACGCATTCGAAAGATTCGTAGAATTTTGATAGAATCGAGATTAATCTTGCTTCGAGCATTTTAATAACGTTAACATTTATCTTATATTTAAAAACTCGAGTTAACTTTGAGTCGTAACTCGAGTTAAAATTTGAACATATATATATGTTATATATAAGAAACATATGCTGATTATACAGTTTATTGAAGTTTCATTGTAGAGTTGTTAATTATCTTATTTATATTTTATTGATAATTTTTGATATATCGATAATATATTAAAAAC